>NC_090281.1:67463013-67767537 GCF_037392515.1 Haliotis asinina | reverse complement strand
ATAGTTTTGTATGTATAGAAGGAGGTTCCTAAGGCAGTTTTTAATTGTGAGCGAGTAAATGCTGTTTAACACCTCGCGATATTTAATTGCAATATTCCAGCCATTTACGACACACTGTAAGCAGTCATGGGCGGCAACCTGTAAGCAGTATGTTAGAGAATACTGTTGTCAACACCCCTCCGCCTCAGAATTCCGATAAACTCATCCGAAAGGTAGCACATTTGAAAACGTCAGTTAACATTCATTTGACGATATCATTGAATAGCATTTTCTCTGGATTGTGTTGATCTGGGTCACATGACAGCGACAATCGCTATCGAGAGGGACCTATACCCGTGTCACGGATTTACAAACTCGGAGTAATTTCTATTGTTGATGCCAGTTTCGGTTTAAGACACTTTCGGTATATTAAGAAAAGAACGATACTTCGTGGATTACATTAACATCTAAAATGCCAACCAAACAGATTTCGGTATATTGTATTGTGCCAAATAGTTGAAGAGCATTTCGAAGTGGACTGCATAGGAAAAACATGATGTATGGATGTCAACTTCTTTATTGTGTGTGAGTGAGTGAGTGAGTTTAGTTTTACGCCGCACTCAGCAATATTACAGCTATATGGCGGCGGTCTGTAAATAATCGAGTCTGGACCAGACAATCCAGTGATCAACAACATGAGCATCGATCTGCGCAATTGGGAACCGATGACATGTGTCAACCAAGTCAGCGAGTCTGACCACCCGATCCCGTTAGTCGCCTCTTACGACAAGCTGAGTCGCCTTTTATGGCAAGCATGGGTTGCTGAAGGCCTATTCTACCCCGGGAACTTCACGGGTCCTTTATTGTGAAACGTCTTGTTATTCACGATAAAGAAGTTGACATCCATGAAGCCCGCTTTTCCTATTTTCTTGTAATGTAGAATCATGTTTTAACCATGGATACCACATAGTCTCCATCGGCTGTGTTATGGCCATGTAACCAATGTACCCTGCAGGTCGTCCACGTGTCGGGAGCCGCTAACAACACGGCAAACTCAACTGTAACAGTACGATCTCAACAGTTGAAGGATCATCGATTACAAATGGATTTGAAATGCATCCTTCTGTCACCTAATGCTACCATTACAGATCGACTGCACTAAACACTCTCCGGCCATTACTGTGACAGTTTAATACCTTTGTCCATTATAGAGATTATGCCTCTCCACAGGCAGGTTAAATTGTGTAAAGCCATTTCCAACTGCCCTACAAGGAGGTATGTGGAAATCTAAGTCAAATAAATCAATTTGTCATGACCACATGTCCATTTCATCTCAACTGGTACGTATTTCACTCCAACCGACACCCATTTCACTCCGACTGATGTTTATTTCCTGGCCAGCCATATGTTGCCTGCGTTCACACCAAAGAGAAGTGTAATTTATTTCAAACAGGTCGCGTCCCTTTCGTCCACTTATAATTACAAGATGAACTCATCAAGACCGGTATTATTTATGCTGATGACATGACGTATGCATGTCAGAGATACACATAGGTCTAGTTTATAGCCCCAACACGCCACCATACATCACTACCAGACCTCTTTGTTTTGGCATTACAGGGGGGCATCTTGTACATTTCACATATGACATAACGAGGTCTCTAATTACGCTGCTTAGCTATTTGTTTTGAACAGGGTGTATATTTGTGTTAGATAATGATAGCACCTCACAGAAACGTGAGATAATGATAACGACGTGAAAACCCCTGTTTCGTTGCCGCTTATTGGAGGTACATGCCTGTAAAATCAACTATATTTGTTTTAAATTTGCTACAGGGGAATCTGATAGTAATCGGAAATTGGATTTTACGTGAGAAAGATTCCCTGATGATACATTATTAGAGGGAAATGTTTTCTTAAGGTCACCCTGCGAGACATGGGAGTGTGTGAAACCTATTTACCCCGCAACAAACATGGAACAGAGGACTGCAGCTGATGGGGACATGAATTAAGAGAGAGAAACATTCCCTTGAGACGCATGCTTCAAATATCTCTGTAACAACTGAACGACGCGACGTACATATGAGACCACAAAAACTATAACATAACACTCTCATTGTCCATTGAAACAGCCCTCGACACAATATTATGCACACTTTCTGTATTTTTTTATACCTAAAAGATCGACTGAAGGTCTGAACAATACGGAATGTTAGTATTATACCGCTGTCGTGAGCATGTTAGGCACGAAATATATTTATCAGAAAATAACAGAAATATAAAATGTCACATCTGCGATTGGGGTCACCTGGCCGTTAACCTGGTTAGTGAATTTAGTAATCAGTCGAGCAACAAAGGCTCCCGATATCCTCAAACTCAAAGTAATTCAAAGTCTAATATAACTGCCATCTTTGTTTTGTTTATACTGTCACATGGGTGTGCTCGCTTTAGAATGAGATCAACATTGAAATTATTAATAATATCAAATCTGAACAGTGGCCGATTATTAAATTCTTCTGTTACCAATGTAGGTTCGTGACACTAAGAAATGTGTACACAAAACGGGTGCAAACCCCTGGGCCCCGTTTCTCTATACGATCGTAGCGGTAAAGTGATCGTATCTCTTATACTTTAACCAGGGAGACTATATAGAGACTACGTATGTTGTAGATTATGCACGCTATAACATAGACTTACGGCAATCGTGAAACGGGCCCATGTATGTTTAGTTGGTACAACAAGGGCCCTTTCTCCTTCCCTCTCTTTTCTGATTGATTTGTCATGTCTATTGTAGGCCACTTAAGCCTTTAATTCTCAGCCATTATCACGTGAGATTTATAACGTAGCGTCAGCGCATCACGGTGATGAATCCACACGATCTGTTAAGCTTGATAAATCTGTTGTTGAATTCTACACCCTCGGGTTACAAACAGGAGCTGGTGGCCTGCTGAGCGGATCAAGCAAATGTGTTTTGTCTTTTCGTGCGTTTAATCACTTTTTCCCTTGAACAATGTAATACGACAGATAGTAGAAATGGTGTCAGTTCACACACGCATTTAGACATTATGAACAAAATATGAACAAGATAGAATATGCGAAATCTAACCTTTGTCGTAACAACTTACACATATAGTGAGAGAGTGAGTGAGTTTAGTTTTACGCCACTTTTAGCAATATTCCAGCAATATCACGGCGGGGGACACCAGAAAATGGGCATCACACATTGTACCCATGTGGGGAATCGAACGCGGGTCTTCGGTGTGACGAGCGAACGCTTTAACCACTAGGCTACCCCACCGCCCCACTTATACATATAGGATAACGTACGCAATGCGTCTTTGAAGAAATAAACATGTACAAACTTACATTCCACACAGATTGCACAGCTGTAAAATGGTGGAGGAAATTCAGATTCATGTAGCAACGCATACAATCATACGGAACAATAACATGGTATCGGAAATCATAACTGTTCTGAAATATCATGAACATGTCCTATGAGATGTTTGTTTTATTATAGTCTGTCCATGTGATCTCAGATACCCGACAAACATCTGCAGAAGACGATGGCACACAGAACAGCTAACAGCAAAAGAGGAAATACCCGCTGTTTGTGAAAGACTACAATCCTGATCAATACTTCAAAAGAAAAGGATACTTATATTTCTGGGTTGTTGTTTTTTCACATGATATTTGTGCATGGAAAATCTCACCAGTTGCATTTAGGGTTTTTTATGTTCTTTGGAAGGGATGGATAGAATGGGGTCCTGCTTGAATGAAAGGAACGCGACTGAAGAGAACTAGATTGTCGCCATATTGGTATAAATCGCCTTCGCAAAAAATACAATGCACAAAAACAATTTTTGCAATGCATAACAAAAACAATATTTTAGAGGTTGAAGACAACTACACAAACATATCCCTCAATGAGTAACAGCACAAAGCACTTCTTTCCCCAGATCTTAATCGGAACCTACACATTGGTGCCATTCCTGCGTCGATTAAACAAGTCTATTTCAACTTTTATGCTGACATAATGAGTCCTTTAAAGATTTTTCCGGTGCTTGATTTTTCTTCCGGCTGCTTAATCTCACGACTGATGAGTCTGTAGATGTACATGTGTATGTTTGTTTATAATTTCTTTTGTTAACACAAACAATCAATCACCGAAGTTTTGAAACAAGCGTGTTATAACGGGTTTTTTTTCGCGTCACCCCACGATT
Source organism: Haliotis asinina (assembly GCF_037392515.1). Taxonomy (NCBI): domain Eukaryota; kingdom Metazoa; phylum Mollusca; class Gastropoda; order Lepetellida; family Haliotidae; genus Haliotis; species Haliotis asinina. Next base: position 67,763,335 of record NC_090281.1, on the reverse strand, counting down.
CCCATGTGTATTTAGTCGTGCTTGGATGATTTGAAAACAGGGATCGTCGTAGCAGAGAAAATACAGAAAAAGCACATGGTGGAGGCGAATTCTGTGTCCAGCATGTATATGAGTGACAGCAATGTACACGTGTACTTGACATCGATGATTGATGAGATACTCAGACTTACAACCTACGGACGTAATTATACTGAAATAACAGGCTTGTTTGATAGCTTTACCAGATATGTACAGCGCAAGGACTGTTAACAGTTGCCGCCTCGTGGGTTGGCGGCCTCCCACTTTCTAACGTTCTAGTCGCCGGACCTCCCGAAATCTGTAGTAATACGTATTCTACACATCATTATCGACGGACGTCACTATATTTATAAACAGCTTAATCATTGTCAGTTTCATTTCATACTTAAGTATTAAGCAGGTTTCGAAATTTCGAAATTTTATCTGTTTAATATTGGGTTTATTGTTGACATTGCACCAGAGTCCGTTTGGCTCAAAAGCAGACCGAGGAATTGCAATCTAACTCGAAAACTATGAAACATATGAAACCAAATGAAACGCAGATCGTAATGAAAATATCATTATATGATTTTTCGCGGGATTTTGTCCTAAAAGTAAATAAAGTAAACTCGCTTCCTTTCAAAGAAGGCGGAAGGTATCCGGTATTCTGTAGTCTTACCCTGACTTGTATATATCAAGCCCACCGATACATTCAGTGTTCTCATGTGTCAATATCTTGAAAATGTGGATGGCCCTGACAGTGTCCACTCACTGCACCGAAAACGTATAGAATTCACCTTTCCCCACATGTATACTGTGTGAAATCACTCTCGGTGTTTGCCCCAGTGGCAGTGCTGGTTTCTTGTCCACGCGGCATAAAGCGACACTCACTCGCTACTGCTCAGAGTAAACGTGACTAGTACTGCTGCTACTCAGCTGTACATGTCTCACACCATCATCGCCAGTACGACTACGTCGCCGATGTGGATGGACACTGATGTAGGCTGTAATACACAGAAACATCCACATCAGCGATGTCGTGCGCATCAAACAACCTTGTGGTTCCAGTCGTTGGTGCATGTACAGACTTACACACATGCATATGGTGTTTACACACCAGTCAAAATGCCAAACCATTTTACACAACCACGATCTTCAAACTGAAACTTCTAAGCTCGACTAAAATGACAAATGTAATGCTTACCTCAGCGGTGAGTGAAACAAGCGATAAATCCAATAGTAGAGAGAGGTATTTGACAACTCCATGTCCTTATCATAATGACCTAGTTCCGATTCTCCAAACACGCATTCTATATTTCCATCAAAAGTCTTTTCAGAGCAACAAGAACTAAATATTCTGATTAATCGGAATTATCCATTTAGGAGTCTGTCGTTTCCGAAGACAAAGGCAATGAACAAACAAGGTGGACATTGAAACATAACAGACCATGAGCTATGCAAACTTATTTCACCCACTGGGAATGCCAACAGGCATTGTGGTGTTTTCATTGACGACTGCCAGACCCAAATGTTGCCAGCGTTCTCAAGCCATGCGTGTAGTGCTTTGGATTAAATGTATGGTTGTAGTTCGTTTAAGTTCAGTTTTGAAATTCATGTCAGCTCGATAAATTGGGCACGCACCGGTTGGCAGAAGGCAATAGACTGACAGTTTCTGCGATTGATTTGGAAGTATTCTGCGAGTCGACATGTTATATCGTCAATACTCAACATACAGCCATTTTCCGGTAGTAACGATTGACTGAAATTAATTATTTTTTTGAAGAAACAGAAAACGAGCAAATCAGCAAATGTTTGCTCGCAGGTACGCGATGTCACGGTACAACACAATCATGGCACTTTCTCTCACGGACAAGTAAGAAATAAACGTTCAACATAAAGAAAAAGAAAAGTAATGTCAAGAATTTGCCGTATTAGAATTAACATCAAATCTTTGACGTAATCACAGCATTATTGTGAAGCCACACTAGAGGCATATCCTGAAATAGAGTACGTTACATGTTTATATGCAGAACAAGGGGATTGCATTTGTGTAATATATGTTTATATCGATACTGTTGTGTCTTGAATTATCCAGTGTTACTATATAGAGTGTTATTACCTCGTCAGTTAAATCACGAAACGGCTATTCTCGGAAAGAAACCAGCCCTTACTCTGGATTCTGTATTTCGCAGTTAGAAGAAGGTGGGTATATCTCAAGAGGCAACTCGGCCCACGCAGGTGTTTGTTGAATATCGCGGAAAACATCAATCTCCATTTCAGAAAATCTGAAAATCAACAAGTGTATCTTACCTGGATAATGACGAATCGAACGTACTCCTATACTCATGCACACGCCGGAGACGATGTCGATTTCAAGCCATGGATTTAGCTAGCGTGTTTGATCCTCGCCTCGTGCCTGGTATAACCCCGCCTCCTGTCACGCAACGCGAATTGACAAGCAGGGAAATCGACAGCACTGCTACCACTGTACGGTAAAGCATACGGCACGTGGTATGCATGTTTCAACTGATAATAGTCACATATAAGGACAACGCTTTGGAATGAGCGTGCACGACAGAGAAATGGATTTTCAAATTGGGTATCAAACGTATCGTCAGTCAACTTGAAATCGAAGCCTTGACATTGTCAGCTGACTAAACTCCTCAGCGTTAACACACGGGGATATTTTTGCTCACATTAATGATAGCATGTTATCATTTATATCTCATGCTCGTGTATTGCACGCCATGTATTTTATATGTTATTGATTTAGTAATGAGAGTGAGTTCCAGTATAGCCGAGGACACCTACTAAATGAGCGTTCATTCGTTCACCCAGGCTAGGGAATGGATGAGTGAATCGCTTTGTTGCTGGATGTAGTTTTTTGTAATAAGGAACATTAACACCAGCTGTTGCCGTTGCTGCTGCTGACATTGCACGATGTTGAACAACTGTACAGACGTTACCGATAGATATAACGCTGTCACTTTTGATCACTTGGAGACAGGCGGCATCGCCTTGTCTCACCTCTGAGACATCCGCTACAGTATGTATATCAGGTTTAAGAACATGGTTATAAATAATTATGATTTTCTGTTCACATAACATACAGGCTTATAGGTACATAGTAACGTGCCTAGATCTTGTGTATACGTTGTGTTTTTATTATTCTACTCTTTGTTGTCCAACAGATCATATATGTTTAAGTTGTCGATATAATGCCAAACCCTGCATTCTAACGTAAATCTCGTCATAATTTCAGATATGTACGACCGTACAGTCATACCCTCCGTTATCGACGCGATCTCCCGCGCACACTGCATCCGCTTTGATGGGAAGACTTAATAGATGCTGAATGCCACTAGCACGACCGTTTTATCTCATAGAGTCATTTTGTTTGAAGTGCATTAACACACGTTTACAGAATGTTCAGTGAAGTTTAATTTCACCAGACCCAAACCCTTTACTAATTACTCTACTGTTATCAGTTTTAGACACGGCAATAAAATATGTTTCACCTGGAACTTCTTTCGTCACTTGGTATATCATGACATTTATTGCTCATCCTTAAGAAAGAAAATGCCCGTTTATATGAGGAAAGTCATAAAACCTGAAACAATTCCAGTAGTTCCTTTTAAGCCTGAAACTACAGCAGCCCTACCGCTGTCCATACCGATAACCAGGGTAAATGGAGGCCCACGTGTAACCAAGGGTGATAACTCTAAATATAAAGTCCGGTAACTCCCAGCATGAAAATTGTCACACCATTTTATATGTTTCACCCTCACTGCTTTGATGTAATTTATCTCTTCCCTAATCAACGTGGAAGACGGTAAAGTGTAACTAAGGTCTGTTGTCGCTCTGTGTTTCACAGACCCTGGTTTTATGGTGCAATTTGAGGCAATTAGGAGCCGTTTTCCTCGATAGCTTATCAAACCGCCAGTCGGCTGTCGTAAAGTTATCTTAATTCGTATCAAAGGCGTTGATTGGATGTGTTTATGTCTCTCGGTGTATGCTGTGTGTCAAAAAAGGAATATTTTTTCATGCAGCCCCAAACTCTGACAGGGTTTGCAGAAGTTAAACTTTGGAACCTTGATTAAATCCGTAAAAGTGTATAGCGTTCTCCAGAGTTGAGTTGTTGGTAATGTTGCCACGTATGCACAGATAAGATACGGCTAGGGTACAGTTATTTACTGCCACTGTACGGGTGCCATGGGAATAGAAGGTGACGTGGATTTGTTGCCGTGTTTACCATCAGCATTAAGAATGTGAATATGAAACACCGCATACGTTGGCGAGTACGGAGAACACGCAATCATATTGCATACGTATTGATACGTTGATGGAACTGATGTCCACTCAACTACACGTACTGTAGACGTTTTCATACCCTTTGTTATTGTTGTAACTGACTACATACCAACATTCGCTTTTTATTAAAACCTTCATAGATTACACAGAGACTATATTTGCATACTTTGATTGAATTCCAGGGAGTCTGGGTGGCATTAATCACGCCATACCGCGCCATCCATAGAGACGAGGAAGTCGGCAGCTGAGTGTCTTTCAAAGTTTTAACAGTTAAACACATCTCACCATCAAGTGGGGTTGTTTGAGAGATCAAGTACAGCATCTGAGACCTTTACCCTAAGAGAAGGGCGTGCGGTGTGTAGAGGAAGAGGGGAATGTGCAAGACTGGAGGTCTGGAGACAAAAACACAGTGTTTAAAACATGTCAAGACAAACTGAGGCATTGACAAAATACATCAACGGTGATGTATGTAAGTCATCAGAGTTGGTACTGCGACAAAACAGCGCCCCAACGGGGTAACGACATTCCGATGCTCCCTCAAGGACCGTTTGTCCAGCGCTTAGAGTAAACTATTTGTCGATAAAAATATTTTCAGTTGGAACAACTTTAAGTGATGTTAAACCCAGGCGCAATCGAGAGTCATGAATCACTAACACGTAACAAGAACGAGGGACGTTAACATGTCAGATTTCAGCCTTTCATTTCAGTTTGTACGTATTTCAAAAGGTGGAACTGAAAAATAGTGCGTGAGTGAGTGTTCCGTTCTCTGTTATGTTCCCCATTGTCTCTCCCCAGGGGCTCCATGTAACTGAACACGGACCCCTGTAATACCAAGAGGGTAACATATGTATGTAACACATGCTAGTATATGGGAAGCCTATACGTTGTCAAGTCACTGAGTAGTTTTGGATCTGGTGTCAGTGGGCTTTCGCTTAATTGGCGTGTACGTTGAACTCACAAAACATTTTGAAACTAACAGCTTCTCTTGTGTCGTGGTTTATGCCACTTTCTTCTTTGATCAAAACATGAATCAAATTTGAGAAATGTTTTACGAGGTTCCGTCCATTATGACTAATTCTTCTGGTTGGAATCACCTGTCTTCCACTGTTTCAAAGCCCGTACAAATTGTTCCCCGTCGGCTCGGCGTTACCCAGCAAGGGCAAGCTGTGACCGGTGTCCGGAGTCTCACTGACCCTTCACACGGACTTCGTTAGGATGGTTGGGGCGGTCACCACAGACCGTGAACTGAAACATGTGCTTCAGTACTTTGCATCACTAGAGGTCAATTTCACGGTCCGATCAAAGACTGCAGGGTTGTTTTAATCAAGACAATGTTGGAACTCTGACTAGCGAATGTGCACCTCATTTACCTGTCACTCGCGCCTGCTGGAAGAATCACAGAAGTGACATCCGTACTTTTAAGATATGTTTTCTTTCTTTTAGAACAATTCCTCCCTCGAAAGATGAATAAATCAGGCCGTGAAGTGCTTGAGCAGTATGAGAATACGGAAAACCAAGAATTTTGTCAGTATACCGTCAGTATCAAAACATGGAGAAGTTACTGGATGCATGTAACTAACTGTAACTAGCCCTTGTCCAGTTATTAACGAGGAACTAACTAGAAATAGATCCGCAAACAAATACAGTCGGAAACTGATTTACATGGTTAAATAATAGAGGCTGTCAAGGTCGATCAATGAATAGTTCCCCATAGCCGGTAGCCCCTAAAGATCTGCGTTAGAACTGATCTTCAGTAACCCATGCTTGTTGTAACACACGACTAATCGGGTGGTCAGGCTCGCTGACTTGGTTGACATATGTCATCGTGTCCTAATTACATAGATCGATGCTCACGATGTTCACCACTGGATTGTCTGCTCCAGACTCGTTTATTTACAGACCGCCGCCATATAGTTGAATGCTGCTGCATGTCACGTAAAACTAAACTCACTCACTCAGCTTGTGTACTGTAAGGGTCGGGTGGCTGGGATATGACGGGGTATGTGTCAATGTATCTATGAGCGACCGGCTTTACTGTCTGGTCAAGGCTAGTACAATACTAGTACAGCTGTCGTGATACAGCTGAAACCTGGCTTAAAACAACACTCACTCACCACAAATAAACAAACACGTCAAAATTATTCTCCCCTAAGGTAGGCTGGTACCACGCAGGGTTTACAAACAGCCGAGGATACACTATATACATCGAATTATTCCACCATAGGCTGGATGCATATTTCACAGTACTATAAAACCATCGCAAAATTGAAAGTTAACATCGTGAGTGTTCAACCCCGAAAGCCACTTTTAATCAAATAAATCTATGTACTGCAGAATCAGCTGCTGGAAGGAACACAAAGGTACGTCTGTTTATATACAATGCCAATCATTTGCTTCGCCGAATCCAACTTGGTCTAAATCTGCCTGGTATGTACTCTCTTGTGGGAAACATTGGATCTATCAGCTGATATTGCGTATGCATTACGCATCATGTGTATTTTCAAAATCATTAAAGCCCCCGTACAGAAGAAACTGGAGAACAAGTTTATATGATACAAACAGGTATTTGATGTTAACTATGTCCTACAATATGATGATATATGATGATGAGTGATACATTCGTTATAACGCTATTGGTATTGGTACCTGTGTAGCATAGGTTGTCGTCAGTACTAGAGTTGTCCTGACTACTAGTGTCATGGCAGTCGAAGCCCTAAATAGTTTCCCTTTAAAGAATTATGACGTGGTTCCCCTTTAAAGTATTACAATCATGGCGAGCATAGCTCGAACCTAGTTCTCCTGTTAAGTACTAGAATTCGGATGTGATTCCCCTTTAAAGTATTAGAGTCATGGGAGTCGTAGCCCCAACCTAGTTCCCCTTTAAAGTACTAGCATTATGACGTGAATTCCCCTTGAAAGTTTTAGAGTCATATGGAGGTCGTAGCCCCAACCTAGTTCCCCTTTAAAGTACTGGAATTCGGACGTGGTTCCCCTTTAAAGTATTAGAGTCATGGAGGTCGTAGCCCCAACCTATTTCCTGGCGGGACATTTACAGCGGCAGTAATCCATGTTGAGGCGTATGTCTGTGTAGATGTAAGAAACGTTGACAGCCAGCCAGTAGATGACGCCGTTAGAGGACCGAACACTCTCTTGTTTGTTAGGAGAAAAACTGAAGATTATGTGACCCTTTGCTACGAACCCAGCTACGAGACGAAGCGCGTTAAATCCTGTCAACCCTTAACGGTTCGTCGCCCGCTATGTAATGTCTACATACACACAGGGTCATGGGTAGTGGCCGGGAATAAATATATCTCCGTCCCTGAAACTTTATGGAGTGTAAAACTATACGTCTCTTGGATCTACAGAGAGAATCTCCAGCACTAATTACGCCTAGATTATCCCATCTTCTTGAGACCTTACACTGGAGTCAATTTCTTGTTATTACAAAGCTTTGATTGACAGACAGAGGACTGAAATTGACATGGACATACATTACACGTACATGATTAATACCTACCTCGCTCATTACGCTTGAGAGTGGGCTGGAGGACTTGATGTATGAAGTCAAGACCGCCTTGTTCCCGGCCGTAATTAATTTTTTATCACGCGTGGATCCTGGGTCGGCTAACGCAAGGCATTAAATGTAAACAGATACGCTAAACTTGTTCCACAAAAGAAAAGGAGCTGTTATACAGTGAAGTAGTTTTTATCTTTGAAGGAATGGTCGAGTTTGACACAAGTGAATAAAAGCCCATCTGCTAAGACCTTTCAATGTCGACAGCAATTTGAGAATTTCTTTAACCGGAAAATACCACAGTGGCAAACAGTGAGAGATTTAATCTTCGTATCGTTCAGGAAAAGGATTGTATTTTTAAGAGAATCCCTGCACCATCCTGTTTTCTCGATGAATTATCTCACCATTGTTTGGAGAAGACAAATATCTATTAACAAATATTTTGGGACGATAGAAAAAGTATAGACAATTATGTGTAAAACGAGTAGTCTAAATAACATAGTACCACACATTCAACGCTAATAGATACCTAAGGGATACAATTTGTCTGAGATACAACAGCACGTTTTATTACAGTTTAAAATTGTAAAATTGGACGAGAAGATGTATTGTTCCTAGGCCAAAGAGCAAATCGTTAGTGTTCATTATTGAGGTAGCCATATTCTTAAGTATAACCTATAATGAAATGTAATTCCTTCTAGACATGCAAGCTGGGCTCGGTCCGTTTCTCCCGTGCACTTTACGGATTAGTGACAGTACTGATGATAATGAAAAACTGCAGAGAACCTATACACTAAATACTATGGAAGGGAAATCCCCTCCTTTCTAATATGCTGTATTACTGAGCAAGTACACTAATTTGTCAAGCGTGTTCGTTCAAATAATGTATACCCCGTGCGTGATGTATGTCTAAATATCTGACACGCGACAGAGAACGAAGTTGACTTATCAATAGCTTTGGTATCTTGGTGGGGGAAACATGGTATCGCCATGTAAAAATAAGATAGGCCGTTTTCAAAGAGACGCAGGGTAAATAAACGGGGAGCATATGAAATGAGAGGCTGCCATACAGACTCTGAAACTAATATACCAAAAGCAGCCGATACAAGTCTTGAATGTGTGGCGAGTCCTGATAGCCAGTTTGGTAATGAAGTCTCAGGACTCCTTTTTATTGTATTTTCTCAACGTGATTTAGACACGTTTTCCTATTAGATATGTTCATTCAGAGACTGGATGTTAGTCTAGTTGACTCGTGTGAACGAGCAGCGCGATGGGTTTGATGGCTGTGATGGTTGTACATATTTATATCATACATATCGTAACTGACATATCTCGAACCTTTAAATCAGATTTATTTACTCTGAACTGACCTCATTCGGGGAGTGTAACAGATTGTGAATATTATAACTTTACGTCATTATGCACTGTGTCTAATTCGATGCCCGCGTTATTTTCAGTAACAGAAAGTGATATATACTAATACACAGCAAAGTGCCAGTCGTTTCCAGTTTTTACAATAAGCTAAACACGTTAAGACAAGAAAATACAATGTCTCTAATTTGAATGTTTTTAAGTGCATGCAAACATATGTTTCACTGAAATCAAACACTCACTCGCCTAAACAGCCAGTGAGCAACAGTCAGTCTGTTGAATGTGGATAGTTAAAACTTCACGTCCATACCAGCATGCTGGATAAGGTCAGTAAAAGTCCCTCTCTGAGAAATTTAAGTTTGATCATTTTGCAGTTTCTTATTCGGGCTTAGACAAAGAACTCTCTCTCTCTCTCGACCACAACTCTCTCTCGACCACAACTCTCTCTCGACCACCACCACTAGACAATCACCAACATGTCCATAACAGGCTCTTGTTTCTACTTCAGGCCGTCATTTCGTATTCTCGCAAAAATGAATTATTTTAAACCCTGTAATTTATTTCTGTACAGCAGTCCCAAATGAGCAACATGCGATATATGACCTCCCTCAGAACACATTCCACATCTGCCGTGAGACGCCATTAAACTGTGTCATTATGATGTCACATGATTGATGAGTTTCGGATCTCCACTCCAGAACTGTCCTCCACTGATGACTAAAATATATCTTGGGTTGACAAGGTAGGAGTAGCGTCCCTTGGTTCAAGGTCTCACGTATCACTAATAATACAGATGCAGGTCCCCTCATCTGTCAATGGAGATTATTCCATTGGTTGGGTAGGAGGATGCGAGGGTCGTGTTTCACTGGGAATCAGTCTACAGGGCTCTCGTGTGTACATCTCCACCCGGCTGGATACGGATAGATTTACTGGCGAAATTAAAGTCTCGTCTCCTTTCAATGATTCCCTTTGTTCCAACTCTCCTGATACTCGGCCAGGTTTCAGCCCGTGTTGGGGCTAATCATCTTCGCGCATGGTTTCAGTTCTGGGAGAATTGATCAGTTAATAACGATAGGTTGTATTTTTCATAGATGTATTCGGGGTACCCAAAACATCTTCATTGTGTTTCTCTTACCGTGAAAACTCAAATGATGTATTCAAGGGTGGTGACTGTACATTACCTAGTACAGGGTGAGATATTGTGTTCTACCGAGTACAGGGTGAGATATTGCGTTCTACTGTGTACAGGGTGAGATATTGTGTTCTACCGAGTACGAAGTGGGATATTGTGTTCTACGGAGTACAGGGTGTGATACTGTGTTCTACCGAGTACAGGGTGAGATATTGTGTTCTACCTAGTACAGGGTGGGATATAGTGTTCTACCGGGTACAGGGTGGGATAATGTGTTCTACAGAGTACAGGGTGAGATATTGTGTTCTACAGAGTACAGGGTGAGATATTGTGTTCTACGGAGTACAGGGTGGGATATTGTGTTCTACGGAGTACAGGGTGGGATATTGTGTTCTACAGAGTACAGCGTGGGATGTTGTGTTCTACAGAGTACAGGGTGAGATGTTGTGTTCTACCTAGTACAGGGTGGGATATAGTGTTCTACCGAGTACAGGGTGGGATAATGTGTTCTGCCTAGTACAGGGTGAGATACTGTGTGCTACCGAGTACATGCAGGGGGAGATATTATGTATTGCCGAGTACAGGGTGAGATACTGTGTATGGCCGAGTACCGGTGGGATATTGTTTATCAGGAAGTACAGGCTGGGATATTGTTTATTAGGAAGTACAGGGTGAGGTACTGTGTATGGCCGAGTACCGGTGGGATATTGTTTATCAGGAAGTACAGGGTGATGTACTGTGTATGGCCGAGTACAGGTGGGATATTGTTTATCAGGAAGTACAGGGTGATGTACTGTGTATGGCCGAGTACCGGTGGGATATTGTTTATTAGGAAGTACAGGGTGGGATATTGTTTATTAGGAAGTACAGGGTGGGATATTGTTTATCAGGAAGTACAGGGTGAGATACTGTGTATGACCGAGTACCGGTGGGATATTGTTTATCAGGAAGTACAGGGTGAGGTACTGTGTATGGCCGAGTACCGGTGGGATATATTGTTTATCAGAAAGTACAGGGTGAGATACTGTGTATGGCCGAGTACAGGGTGGTATAGTGTTTATTAGGAAGTACAGGGTGAGATACTGTGTATGGCCGAGTACAGGGTGGTATAGTGTTTATTAGGAAGTACAGGGTGGGATATTGTGTATGGCCGAGTACAGGTGGGATATTGTTTATCAGGAAGTACAGGGTGGGATATTGTTTATTAGGAAGTACAGGGTGGGATATTGTGTATGGTCGAGTACAGGTGGGATATTGTTTATCAGGAAGTACAGGGTGGGATATTGTTTATTAGGAAGTACAGGGTGGGATATTGTTTATTAGGAAGTACAGGGTGGGATATTGTTTATCAGGAAGTACAGGGTGAGATACTGTATATGACCGAGTACCGGTAGGATATTGTTTATCAGAAAGTACAGGGTGAGGTACTGTGTATGGCCGAGTACCGGTGGGATATTGTTTATCAGGAAGTACAGGGTGAGGTACTGTGTATGGCCGAGTACCGGTGGGATATTGTTTATCAGAAAGTACAGGGTGAGATACTGTGTATGGCCGAGTACAGGGTGGTATAGTGTTTATTAGGAAGTACAGGGTGGGATATTGTGTATGGCCGAGTACAGGTGGGATATTGTTTATCAGGAAGTACAGGGTGGGATATTGTTTATTAGGAAGTACAGGGTGGGATATTGTTTATTTAACTAATTATAAGATGTAACACTGCGTAATACCGAGTAGCATGTAGGAACAGGTCGTGCATATATTTCAGATTCAACTCGGCTAGAACTCCTCAGAAAGGGTGACATGCCTGTTAATATGAAAGACAAGAACCTGCATGTAGATTTCAGGCGTGCTTGGCTCCTATTCAAATGACGTAACACGTCTGTGTTGGACAGATATTCTCCAAAAGAAGAAAACAAAAATCCGTATGACTAATTACCTCGTTGAATTCGAAGTTCTTTCTATCACCAAAACTGACAAAAACGTTAGCGTATACTCATTTATCAGAATCGTGAAGGTACAGAACAAAGCGTGAAGTACTTAGGTCAGAGTTCAACACACATGAGACCAGGGGACACTGTTCCTCTGCTAGTTATGCAACCACTATCACATACACGTCACAGCTGTTCGTCAATCTAATCGCTTACTTACTTTTTCATTTCGTTTCTTGTGACCGCTTTATAGGGTAATGAAAACTACAAGCGATCCATCACGACAGACTTGACAATCTTCAGATAGACAAGTACAGCGAGGCTTCCCGATATCTGTAATCAATCACTTATCAGACGGGCACCTGTTGCGATACATCGCGGTTCATCGATTACAATGTTTATACAGCTGATTGAAAACGACGAGGTTAGTGAATCAATATGGTTTCCCTTGATTGACAGTACACTGACATGAAAGAGATGTACGTGGTAAGGTGTTGATTATTGGCATTATTCATGGATGACAAACAGACCAGCTAAATACGTCTTGATGTTCATTATTACACTTGTCTCACTGTTACATCATCAAAGGCTCATCGCGGGACGAATTCAAGACATATTGAGAGCATGTGTCGCGTAACACGACCTGATGTACATTTCACACGCCTTTAAGAATACGGTAGTACCCGAGGATGCTTTCAACAACATAAAAAGCACATCTCGTGCACGAGAGAGTAAACTTTGGGTTTTGTTTTGAATATATAGATTGGGAAAATATTGCATTGTTTGTCAGTTTCGAGATAGTTAAGGTCTAGGTCCAAAATGATTGATTTGTCGATTTTCTCCCCCCGCCTGTTTAGACAGATGTATATTACACTAAGACCATCAAATGTGTGATCAAAATAAACTCACTCACTCACTCACTCACGCACTTATCTTTTTCACAGGCATATTCTCAAATCTTTACTCCTCTCGAAAATATGCGTACTGACACATATTTGCTCATCTCGTACACATACATACTGACAAATCTTTACTCCGCTCGTACACATGTGTACTGGCATATCGTTACTCCCCTCGTACACGGATGTACTGAGATATCTTTGCTCCATCGTAACAGGCGTACTGAAACATATTTACTCTTCTCGTACACAGACGTACTGACAAATCTTTACTCCCCTAGTACACCGGCCTACTGAGATACTTTCACTTCCTCGTACACACGAATATTGATGCATTTTAACTTCTCTCTTGCACAGTACTGACATATCTTTACTCACCTCGTTCACAGGCGCACTGTTATATCTTGACTCTCTTCGTTCACATACGTACTGAAATGTCGTTACTCCTCTCGTACACAGACGTACTGACATGTCTCATCTCCTCTCGTACACAGACGTACTGACATATCTTATCTCCTCTCGTACACAGACGTACTGACATATCTTATCTCCTCTCGTTCATATGCGTACTGACATATCTTATCTCCTCTCGTACACAGACGTACTGACATATCTTATCTCCTCTCGTACACAGACGTACTGACATATCTTATCTCCTCTCGTACACAGACGTACTGACATATCTTATCTCCTCTCGTTCATATGCGTACTGACATATCTGCAGATATGAAGACATACACTGATATTGCAGAATACCAGCTGCAAACCAACAAGGTCCACGACTGAATGAATTTATATGGTTGTAAGAACCTTTACCGTGGACATTGTCAGGGATAGTCTGTATATAGTATATATAGTCTCCCTACCAGTGTAAAACAATGGCCAGCGACAAACAGTGGTGTTTTGCAGTCCTTACAGAAAATATTCCATGAATTAAACACAAGGAGGAAAAGCATGTCAACTATAGCAACAGTTATTTTCTAAATGTCTCTGTGATAATGATTAATCAACTGTTGCAGGAGCAGCGTTACTAGCACGTGGCCGCCGAGTTTAGTAGGTGACGAAGCACGCATAATGAATGGGCCCCTCTAGAGTATCATCAGACATCATGTCGAGTTGCATAAGACGTGGAGCGAGCGAGGTGAGGACATGTTCAGTCGTCTTGCCCCAATGTGATAGATCCTACAGACATGCGGAAACAGTGTTAGGAATGCCACGCACGGCCGCCATGTATTGTGCAAGAACCGGTCTGCACGTGCTTTCCGTGCTTCTGGTCAGCGGTAGCTTTTCGTCGAGTTGTCTGGTCACGTGATGCGTGATGGAGTGACCATTCTGCTGGTCAATCAAGGGAGGAATGCCAGGTCTTGATGGGGTCCAAGAGATGACTCTGTTGTATATTTCTCCTCGCTGTGGCATGCCCCACATGTTCGTGAAACGTACACTGAAGTATACATGTATACATGTATACGCGTCCCCTTTGATGTGGCAGTTACCCGCACAAATCACAGGGAAAGTCTGAAATGGAACATTGTACAAACATAACTGTGTTGGACGTATATACCTTGACACGCGAGCGGCATGCCTTGAATGTACATATTAGATGTCAATATCACAAACATGTATATGGGTTTGCTCACATAAATAAATATACAAAACACGTACCGTGCACTCATTGTATCATACTGTCCAACCTGACTACCTGGCCGTGACATGCTCGCATGGGTAGATAATACAATCATGCCATGACGGGGATAAAAAATATAACACCACGTGCTGCAAAATGTACTAAGGGAACCGAGCAAACTCGCAGAGATCGATACATGAATTTGAAATCGTGATGAACATACTGAATGATTTTATGTATACTGAGAGAGAAAAATACGGGAACGGCTGCAAGGAAGATGGGAGAGGGTGGTCTAGTGGAGAGGCGCGGTGAACTTAACCGTCATTATGTCCGTGTCCCCTTGAAAATACACGAGTGAACCATCCAACCCTCCTACCTACCAGTCCTCCACCTGTTGATTTAGCCACTGGATCCAGTGTTAGGAGGATTACGTAGCTCCTACATCCAGATATCACATGGTCTTTGTATACTGGATTAAAAACGCATTTGGTATTTGTTGTCCTGGAACTTCTGTTGAAGATTTTTACCTGCGATATAGAGGATGTATGGATAAAAGGCTGATATTCTTGTCCATTTACAGTTTGAGTTCCAGAGACTTCCGCTTTTATGAACTTCAATGCTTAAAACGTAACCTTTGACATTTCTCGTAAACACAATCACATTCATGAAACAAGTTGTGCACGCGCATCCAGGCCCTATAAAAGCACAAGGAAAATGAATCACGTTGATAAAATGACACGCTTGACAAAAGACGACAAGAATCAGGTTCTCGCTGTGGTTAGCGGCATTTCTTCAGATGTGATGATGTATTCACCGTTGGTCAATTCAGACAACGTTTTCGGGCCACCGGAAGTGATACGTTTGTCCGCAACCTGGCGCACCACTTTTGACTACAGTCTTACACTTCTGAAATCAAAACAGCTGTTGTTACTGCAAAAAGGACAACTGGGACAAGACAACGTCATGTCTGCACCAAAACGGTGCGAAGGTGCCTTCACGCAGGTTTAACGTAACTTTTTCAGATGGACGTCAACGTGTTTATAGACGTCGAGAAAAACTGTGTTTTTGAACATGGAAGGGGTGGTGCCATGACCTAGGACAAGTGCTGAATTGACACGGACCCTTCAGCGTCACTGGCAGGCCATCCCACAGCTGTTTCTGAGTAATCTTTGTCTTCCAATGTCCCCGGAGACAGTCTTGCAGTGCACGGTGGACACACTCGATACTGACTGCAAGTGACCCCCTCCTTAGTTTGATGTCGTTGTTGCGTCACTGACGTTGTTGTTGTTTGGACATATTTCTATTGAGTTATCCACATATGTTCATTTAAAACATATCTGCCAGTTTCATCTACATGTATATATATTGACATTTGTGTGAGTACAGAAAGTATGAATGTCAAATGTTTAATGGCTTCCAATATATATTTAGTCTTTCAGGCATAATGGCAGTGGGTTAGCCTCGTGGTTAAAGCGTCGCCCGTTACTTTGAAGATCCGGGGTCTCCACAATGTGTACAGCTAATTGTTGGGGTCATCGACGTGACGAACGAACGTTTGAACCACTGGACTACCCCACTGCCCTACAGAACATTATCAGCCGAAACTATTTAGTCGTTTCAAAAGCCATGCAGCAGAATCGATCTGATCTACTTCAGGTTTCCCTGCAATATTTCACACAATCACATTTTCCAGATATGCTGCATTTTGTTTGAACGCAACAGTAAATTTTAATATGTTCAGTACAGAGAGGTGTGTTTGAGTGATGTACCAGATTCATCGCCACCGCCCCTTTCTCCTGCAGCACGCGTCTGGTACAGCATGACAACACCCCCTACTCCTGCAGCACGCGTCTGTTACAGCATGACAATTATCGATAGGAACGGAGAAAATACGTAACTCTGTGTATTTTACCTGTGACTATACACGCTCCAATTATTGTTAAAGCGTGATGTATTGCACTTTTTACCCTTGCTGCGCACATATATTACATGCGCAGTGAACATTGTTTATTATCCATTGTCATTTCTTCAAAATGATTGGCACCTTAAGTATATTTTAGGAAGGTTTTGTAACGCAGGTCTCCCGCGGGTGTCAGATACAGAGCACATGCGTGTTGGTATATGCATTCTTCTAGTCCCAAGGGAACCATCCGTCACGTATCTTGACATACCCAGCCACGAACTTTGGCCTTGTCTTCAACGGAATTACACGAAATGTTCAAACGAAGTCGTGATTATCGATGGGTTGCGCAAGTTGAAAAAAAGCGGAAATATATTAGAAGGGTGTATGTTTACACTTTACACTGAGGTGCGCCATTTCTGGAGATTTCAGGGGAACTGCCGCCATGTCATTCATGCCCATTTTTAGTGTCCCGTCATTGTACTGCTGGGAATGTTCAAGGCGTTGTGAAACCTTTCTCATCTTGTGGACTTGCCAGTGATTGGTCCTCTTGCTTTGCAGCTTGTCATTGATTGGTCATCTTGCTATGCAACATGCCAGTGTTTGGTATGGTTTGGGTTCGAATCCAGTCAGGAGACCAGCTTGATAAATGACTATTGTTCTGTGACAGTGTGGCCGGTAAACCACCCCAACACCCCCACTCAATAAAACACTGTTACAGGGTCATAAGACGTGTTTAATGCTAGGTGTAAATATTGCTATGCTATTTTCAGAACCTCGGGCTCAGACAAAGGGCCTATGCTGATGTAAGCTTCAGAGCAGCAAACCAACATTGTCGATAGGTATCGGTGCGACATGAGAGTATGAAATCTCCCAAATATGTTTTATTGTGTTGTAGTCCATTGGCCAAGACGAGCCCTCGTCAGCATAAACACTCGGGGGTATCGGAAACATATATCCGTATTTGGTGGCACGTTGCGGAGGTCGGGAATTTGATGTCTAAATATAGAACGTCAGTGCAAAACAATACCCAATCCTGACCAACATAAAAAACAAATTCCATTTGGGGTATAGGGAAATATAGATGTGATCACCGAAAATCAGTGATGACACCAGGTGTTCGCGAAAAGAGCGAACCGATAGCAATCGTCATGCGCAGAACCATGTATCGAGTTTATAAGAATTTCAGTATGTACAGATCTTTGGTTATTTGGTTGGTTGGTTGTTGGGCCGGTCGGTCGGTCGGTTCATTCATTCGCGCGTTCGTGCGTTCGTGCGTTCGTTCGCTCGGTTGGCTGGTTGGTTGGTTCATCTGTCGGTCGTTTCGTACGTTGATTGGTTGTTGGCTTGGTCGGTCGGTCTTTTGTTTGGCTGGTTGGTTGATTGATTGGTTTAACGTCGCACTCGGCAACTGTAAAGTGTATGACGACTGTTTGTTAATAGTTTCTGGACCGGACTCTCCTCCTACTGACATCGATCTGCGAAGTCAGCAACACGATTACCAGCACCAACCAAGTCAGCGACCACCCGTTTCTCATGATCTTACGGACCCGTGAAGGTCCCGGGGTAGAATAGGCCTTCAGCAACCCATGCTTGCCATAAAAGGTGACTAGGCTTGTCGTAAGAGGCGACTAACGGGATCGGGTGGTCAGACTAGCTGACTTGGTTGACACATGTCATCGGTTCCCAATTGCGCAGATCGATGCTCATGTTGTTGATCACTGGATTGTCTGGTCCAGACTCGATTATTTACAGACCGTCGCCATATAGCTGGAATATTGCTAAGTGCGACGTAAAACTAAACTCACTCACTCACTCATGATCTTACGACACGCATTGGTTGACTCGTGCAGCCCGAACCGTCTGTGCTGCATACACATGAACTACCATTGTGTGTACAAATGCAATTTGACATACAAAGTATAGATCAACTAATAAACCGTGGTACACTAAAGCATATTCTATTCACTGCCATTCTACAAATTGACACAATGTGTGAAGCCCGTTTCTGGTGTCCCTCGCCGTGATATTGCTGGAATATTGCTAAAAGCGGCTTAAAATCCACCTTACTCACTCACGGTATCAAGAAATGTGATGATTCCCATGACGTTGAGTACGACTACACGCCACCTGTATGGTGAAAATGTTCTGGACAGCCATCTGATCCTCAAGGTAGTGCCTGGAAACAGAGGCTGGTCTATCCTGGAATCCCGACTGGGATCTGCATGTGCGTGCGTACGTGCGCGCGCTGTCTACATGTGTATGTGTATTTGTATATACCAGAATTAAAACGTTTATAAAACATATATACTTCTGTAACCTATAGGTATATGCTGTATATAAACAATACATCTTTATAACCCTATAGATATCAGTTATACTCTACAGTTGCTATGAGAACTGACTGAAGATAAGAATCAACTCTAACAAATAATTGTTCGTGTAAAAGTTCAATACAATATGGAAACGCTTAGAGTGTACAGCATGTATATATGCATTATTACGTAGATGAAAAAATAGAATACATTTACACACATACATGTACTTTAGAAAAATAACTTGTGCAGACAGATACAACACCTCATCATCTAATCATATACAATATTTTTAAATTCATTTTACTGATTCTTGTTATGGTCACGTTACAGCTGATGCTGACACATGTATTTCCACTGTGAACATGCAACGTGTTGCCATACTCCATGCATATTGTTCATGACAAACTATTGCACACATACTAGTAATAAACTGAAAACAGCTTTACAACTGGTGATTCCTGCACGGGAATACACACTTAATTATATTCACCGCAGCTTGTGAAATACCTTGTATGCCAGAAGATTTCTAAAAGTCACTCCTTTCTGCACAGATAACATACAATTTAAACACTTAATTCTGACAAAAATGAAGCCAAGTAAAGGGGGTATATTTCATTCAAATATCAGTTAAATCTGTCAGCTAGGAACATGTTGGAGCCAGATACCCCGCCCCAGTCGGTTTTTTTCCTCACCCCCCAACCTATTATTACCCCTATTACAGTGCCAGTTTGGCCCGTAGGGACGCTATTTGTCCCGTGTCTGTCAATGGAGATGCAAATCTTTGACTCGCGTCGCTGTGAACACTCCATTTCGGAGAGTGAAGATTGACGGAGAAATCAAGATGTTTTTCTTCACTGCAGTTCCGCTTGTTTCATTCCTGTTAAAAAACGCCACCAGTCTCTTACAGCCTCTCAACGTAATGATTGCCCAATAGCACTGTGATATCATTCCGCTTGAAAAAAGATCCACTATCAACATATCCATCCGCAGCACAGGTGCCTCGCGCTAGACGCCAGGGAACGGGCTTGGAAGAGACTGCCTTTTTTTGTTCCAATTCGTCTGTTTCAGTAAGTCAAATCCTGATCGCGATCTTAACTAGTAGATACTATGCGCTGTTGTGCGTGAAGTAAATCGGTTCAAGTGTTCCTACACGAATGTTTAATCATAGAAATGTATTCGTGTTGACGCAATTCCGCGCACTAGGTACACTATGGAGGGATGGGAATGTACTTTATCTATCCGTCTCCGTATACAGCACTCGATGACAGAGTTACTTTCAACCCAAGCTCACATTTCATCCTGCAATCGGCATCGTTGTAAGTGTCCTTGTGATATTTACATAACACCACGACAGGTGCACTAAACTGTTTATAAACCTATACACGGACATGATTTAAACTGATATTTCTTGCAATTCAGAGGACTCTGTTAGTCTGTCATATTTCCCGTACAGTCTAGCTCTCCCTGCAATGTTAAAGCCTACCTAGTCTATCTCACAGTTCCTGAACCACATTATTTTGCCTACTGTCAGGCCTTCTGTGCAGTGCTGAAGTCTTAAATGACGCACGTCTAGATTTCCTTAGGTTCTGAATCTCTGGTCTGTCTGGGTCTCCTTTTCAGTTAAAATGCGTTTCTTTGTTACTATCAAAATTACATCAGAGACTAAGCCTCTGTGTATCTTAAAGCCCTAAATGAAGCAAGTTTAGAATCTCTGGACTCCCCGGAGCTCCTTTTCGATTTAATTGGGTTTATTTGTTACAGTCAAAATTATATATATTTTATATTCAGAGACAAAGCGTTAGTCTAAAGATCTGCATGTAGTGGTTTCGTAACGGCTTCAATGTGCCCTAGACCTTACAACGTCTGATCCAGACAGCAGTCCACTTTGTCTCCGTTAAAACTGTTATGAACAATGTATATTAATTACTGCTCTGTATCTGAATCCAACTTTTCACAAGCAATATCCGCTCGCTTTTTGAGTCTGTACACAAGTGAGCCCATGTCATGCACACCGCTGATAGATCGGGGCATAGTCTGACATG
Source organism: Haliotis asinina (assembly GCF_037392515.1). Taxonomy (NCBI): domain Eukaryota; kingdom Metazoa; phylum Mollusca; class Gastropoda; order Lepetellida; family Haliotidae; genus Haliotis; species Haliotis asinina. The sequence goes on along the minus strand of NC_090281.1, from coordinate 67,742,299 downwards.
AATGGGTGTCATTACCGATATTTGTAACTCTGTCGGGTTAGAACTGATCTTTAGCTATCCATACTTCTTTAGACGAACAACTAGTATCTGGAATGAACCTTTTTCACAGAAAAAGATTTCATAGCAAAAAAGCATAAAATAATGAAAATGAGCCCTGAGACTTAGTCGAAATCTAAACTGGCCACATTTTCTGGAATTGCGTGGGATTCAATTTCTTGGATAAATGTGCTTCAGGGTCTGTATGACAGACTAATACTTCTTGTGAGAAGTGGCTGGCTATGCCAGCCGGAAGACGTGACCTCATGGGTGAAATGGAACACACACACTTTGACTGAAACAACACATAGTGTTCAAGCTACCCTTCATTAATATATACGCCTGGTTCACTTGCACAGAGCCAATCTGGAACTATTGACTGATGTTTTGTCATTTCTTACATCACACTTATATACACGAAGCGGAGAAGGTAGCATGAAATGCCGATACGATGCCACCTTGAAGACTATACTCTAACCAATTCTTCGATCTACTGTCTGATTTCAAGAAATTCAAGAAATTGGGATTTATATATTTTTGTTAGAAACCTCAAGTCAGTTAATGCCGACAATATGAAATATGAATATGAATATGACTGGAATTCTCGTGACATTTGTGAGATGTAAAAATTATTACTACGTTCTCTGTTCACTGAAAATCGAAAAAAGGCATTTGTTATGAATATTTATGTAAACAGTTTAGGAATGTGTTGTATGAATGCCTTAATGGAGATGGGATCTATTTCAGTTACAAGAAGAAATTTATAACGCTGAAGTTTACTGAATCGGGGAGATCCCGTATACCTGGCTACTACTAATATTACACAAACATATACCGCCTAAACATGAGTGGACGTTATTTTCCAGATCTGTGAATTTACATTACAGTACCCGGTTATATTTAGTCCGAGGCGACCCGTGAAGGTCCCGGGTTAGAATAGGCCTTCAGCAACCCATGCTTGCCATAAAAGGCGACTCAGCTTGTCGTAAGAGGCGACTAACGGGATCGGGTGGTCAAACTCGCTGACTTGGTTGACACATGTCATCGGTTCCCAATTGCGCAGATCGATGCTCATGTTGTTGATCACTGGATTGTCTGGTCCAGACTCGATTATTTACAGACCGCCGCCATATAGCTGTAATATTGCTGAGTGCGGCGTAAAACTAAACTCACTCACTCACTCACTAGTCCGAGGCTGCGTGTCAAAGGTCACATATGGAAAACGTGGTTCATTTATAGCTTGTAACAGGTGAATGGTGAAAGAAAATCAAACATCAGTAAGATAAGATACGATAAGACATTTATTGCATAGCATTCCATCAACAAAGTAGCAATTTTCTAAAAACTACAAATAAAAACGCAATTACAAACATATAGAAATATCGATACATAAGTGATCATGATGCACATTACAACAGTTTATCATATGCAGTATAATCACATTGAAGCAATATGAGGCAATACACAGAATTCATTTAAAATTGTAAATACCACGACATATTTTAGAAATAGTTTCGGAATTTCTGTTTGAAAAGATATGTATCAACATATTTATAATTCATTATTTATTCTGATGGTTGATTTTCTTTCTGGTTTTAAAAGTCAACATGCTGTCAAGTGTCGAAGAAACGAATGTTTGAATTTTCAACTACACCAGCCAGGTCGTCAAAGGCCTGCTACTGTATATTATTCCGTGATTTCATCTTTTCATTTCTATCAAAAATGGCTACTCTGTAGTGAGGAAACTCGCTATTTTGATTTGTTCATTGGTCCTCTGTGAAAATATCTTGTAGTTAAGACAGAAACTGACATACGTTACAATGGTTTAATCTGTTACAATATTTGTTGCACAGAAAGCAGATGTTGTTTGTTGATGCAGTCGCTTTATGCATCCCTATCGGAGACACATCATTGCATCAACAAAACTGTAAAAATGAGTTTTACATGGGCTTTGTTTAGTATATTTACAGATGATAGGAACCACATCTGTAACTGTCTTCACTACTGGCCCCGACCTCGACAGAGCAAGCCATTATGGCCGACTTTACAGCCGCCCCTCTCGTTCCCCGTGAGCCTCGTCCCAGACTTATCGCATACTCATCAGACAAACAATTCCAGGAACTTCTTGCAGACTTCTGGAATTCCAAGTGATGGATTGTATCCATACGGTGGTCAGCCTGGACTGGTCGTCCTCCATTTGGACACTTTATGGGAGGTCAGCGTGGATAGGCGGGTATTTACAATGGTCAGTTAGCAGGCGGTTGGACTGTAGGGGGGCTGGTTTACTGAGGACTGTGGTTCGGAGTATGTATGGCATGCCTTGGACAGAGTGGGAGTCAGCAGTTTATGAGGAGTATACGATGTAAAGCAAGATGAAAAGAATTGGCAAAGTTATTGAGACAGAGAAAGAGGATCTCGAAAGTCCATCAATGGAATGGTAACAAGACGCCATTGACAAAAACTGCTCAAAATACGGTAAAAGATAGTTACACGGAACTCATCGACTCAATAATGACGAAATGAGTAGCCGATCATTTTTCCTTTTATTTATTATATATTTCTTTATAAAAAAGCTTAATAGTTCATAGGTATATGGCACATTACATTCTCACTGAACATATAGCACGTTTATGCCATGTTGCTGTGGCAACAGGTAGAAATACTGGCCAGGGAATTGGACATCAGTCCCCCGACGATGACGATTACTGCACGTGTTATCGTTCACTGGTTGGAGTTTCCGATTTGCTTGCCACAAACCTCAATTCACCCGCCTAACACGTCCTTACATCCACTCGATGTGTGACGTCTCTATAACTTAAATAGGTATATGTAAATGAAAATATTACCGCATATATACTTTACTGTGAGACAGATGTTATGGGTTCACAGCTGTCCATTGTTGTTCAAATATCTCAAAACACGCTTTCCACCTTGGAACGGCTGATATTTCACAGTTAGCAGTTCATAGGCACTGGAGGTTCAATAACGGCGTTGTGCATTTCTCGTAACCTGCTTCTTGGGGTGCCACTCGTCTTATTATCCAGGGCTGCACTTGTCAGTCGGGAGGACTGGAATCAGAGGTGATTTCTGTGATTATCGCTTTGTCGTTTGCCAAGCCGCAGTGTCAGACATGGCTGATAAACCGAACATTGCATAATCCATGCGAACAGTATTTCATTGACTGATGTATGTAACATACATATTATGGAACGGCATTAGGAGAGAATTGAAAGCATGTACTGCATACCAACCATAAACAATAGACACATCACGCGGAATTTCGCTTATTTCACAGGGATTTTTTTTATATTTTTTACCAATATATGTATAAAATAAACATTGTATGCAAGTAAGAATCTAAAATGGGAAAGATTTTGAAAACATAAAGCATTTCACTTTAATGTATTTGTTAACATGTCAACCGCATTATGAATTCCTTTACTATTTTGGTTCTCAAATATACTGGACAAAATAAGTTAGGAATATTGGTATTTTTATGACTGATATTTCGTCAGTATGTCAATGAATAAATACATCATTATGCATAATTTAAACATTTACAAATATCCCTGATTATTTTTGTCCAGTATATGATTACCGACTTAAATAACCAGTATTTTCTAACGTTCTCTCTAGGTATCACACATTCAATAAATGATCTATTCAGTTTCAAGTCCGAATTCTCGTTTTGGGGGGCAAAACATTCCTGCAGGTAGAAAGTCGATTCACATAATAAACAGATCTTGTCAAGTACATGCAACCTTTTTCTCATTGTATCCTCTCATAGAGACAGCACTGAAATTCCAGTCTTCGCCAAACGTGATCTTCAGCGACATGCGACCAACTTGTCTCGTCCTTGCCACGTGACCAGCGACTGTCTTCCGTCATCCAAATTAGTGAGTAGGAAAAATGCTGTGTTCAAACACAAGGCAGGAAGTTTGACATATCGCTAATTCTTCCTCCCGAGAATGAACAAGCTTCTATTGTTTTCCTGTCTTTAATTAGGCCCGAATAATGAGTGAATGGGTACTACAGCGATGAACGGCATAGTTGAAATGTACAAATGTTGTAGGTGAAATTGACAAGTGTGTGTGATGGTACTGTCGGTGACGGCCGCCCTGGTATGTAGGTAGAGTAAGATTTTAGGACTGTAGTGGCAGATTGTACCTATTGTCTGTTGGAGAATGTAAGACAGTTGTGGTAGGATGTGTCATTGTCTCGTGGATGTATTTATGTTCAGTAGTTCAAACAATAAGTTTGTTGTGGGCTCGTCTGACACCGTGTACTAAATGGTCGCGGTAGTGTGCTAGGTATATCAAGAATTCACCATAACTCTTTGACTCACACCCAGGCTTTTATGTATAAGTCACAAACACAACAGGTTTGCACACGTGCGTTTTCAGTCCCATCAGTTACGATCATTAACCATAACTTGAAAATATACAGAAAATATTTGTTTGTGCCCCACAAGAACATAAATAAACTAAAATATGTAATGTTAGCGAACTATTATATTTCATTTAAGCAAGTCGTCTTTATATTTAGGAAAGTGTGTTTTTAATGAAGAAGTTTGTTTACGTAAAGTGTGATAAATATCGCTAACCTGGTGCACTCGATCACTGTTGCCCAAACTTTGCACAGGACAGTCCAGAAACTACATGAAAAGGAGTGAGTGAGTGAGTCCAGTTTTAATCCACACTCAGCAATATTCCAATTATATGACGGCGGTCTGTAAATAATCGAGTCTGGACCAGACAATCCAGTGATCAACAGTAAATGGAATACCGTTGCATGTGTCAACCAAGTCGACGAGCCTGTCCACCCGATCACATTAGCCTTTAATGGCAAGTATGGGTAACTAAAGATTAGTTCTAACCCAGATCTTCACGGGTAAGCTGAACAGAAGAGGACATTTATATGCTAGCGTTGTTATAAACTATAGAACGCCTACAGCACTGTTAATTCACTCCTCTTGGCAACGAGGAATACACCCTTAACAATGCAGGGGGAAACTTGACATTGATTAAAATATGTATGGGGACTCCATCATCGGTGATCATTGGTGAAATTACTCATATGACCTGTAATAAGTTAATTAGTCTTAACACGTGTCTAAACTGATGGTACAACATTCAGTATGATATGATATATTCATCGTCAAACATACATGATGTGTTTGTATATAACTCATGTCAGTAACGACACACAGGTTGTTTTTTTATCTGGTTCAACATGCATGCACATCTGCTTTCTTTTTTAATCCATGACATTTGAGATATAGTTTTTGATGGTGGAGATAATGCAGACCATTCTCGTCATTAATTATCACATATGTAATCTAACGTGTCGTACTTTTTCCTTGAATCACTAGAAGAAATCTCCGGTTGAAATAAAATGCATGTGTTAGGTCGATTTTTTAACATCCGAAAGCACAAGCTTGTTCCCCTGGCAGCCATGCCTCCCATTGACAGTCTAGATCTCTTGATACGTTGCAATATGCAACTTCAAATGTTGCTAATCCACGCCGAATTCCTTAATATACCCTCTTTGAGAAAACCAGAAAATACTATCCTTGATTGGCTGGATGTGGTTGAATGATGGCACCAGATGCTCGCCATCAGCAGCACCCCCGGCTACCATTACATCTGCTCGTGCATGTTCGCGGATTTCGGAACAACTTACTCTTGACGTTGGCCGATTACCTCCCCTGAGTAAACCCGACTTTTGTTTAGGATAAATCACAGCTTTAACTCTTAATTTGCCCGGATGTTGGAGAGCAGCATGGATACTTGGCATTGTTCGATCACTTTCGACTCGCTTTCAGGAGATAAACAGATAAAAGAAATAGACTTTCTTCAATTTTGAAAATTACCTTTGCGAGAGCAGCTGCTTACGACGGTTGGCTTATTTATGTTGTAGCGGAAGAAACATTTGACAAGATTTTCGGGGTTTTACGTGTTTTCGTAGTGGGAAAGTAATGACTCTTTTTGATAAATAGCAAACAACATTGGGGAACAGTGTATTTCCTCCGCGTGCCATGGATACAAGTTGGAGTTTCTCGGGTCAAAACGTTTGAGTCTTGTTTTGTTTGCCTCCCCCGGGCCAATTTAGACAACTGTCACCAGCAACAGACACGGGATTACACGCTACATGGGCGTTTGTTACCATCATGTCAGCTGAATACATACTCTACACATATATTTCTAGTTTCACGCTCGTAATTTGCTAGTTTATCTAACAAGCTAGTAGGTTCAAGTTGGTGGCTATAACAGTGTTGGGGGTTGGGTGTTTGACTTCTAGATATCAATATACGCATGGATTAGCATTGGACTCGACTCGCCGTCTTCATCCCTAACCCCTGTGCCCCCACCACGCACCCCCTCCCTTCTCTCCCATACCCAACCTCCGTACATTTGGTTGCAAACATACTTGTCTACCTTGTTCTTAAGTAATTAACCATGTGGAGTGTCGGCACTTAAGAACCCATACACGTTTGTTTAGACGACGGAGCCAAGTGTGGTATTTGGGGGAGTAAGAGTGTGAAAGTTCCCTGCTTTAAATAGTTCTTTCACAACGGTCGGGGGTACCTGGTTAAAATAATTTACATCCCACCTATATTTGCCGTCAGAAGACGCTTATTGGATAGAGTGCATAATGGATACCCCATTTGCCGGGTGTAGCGTTAACATGTGACAGCACAGATAAGATTGTGTTGTTATTGATGATGATGATGGTGATGATGATGATGATGATGATGATGATGATGGTGAAAAATATAACTACCGCACTCATGTTAAACTCTCACACGCACTCTCTGGCAACTATTCCGCCAAGGAGTCCACGCGGAATACACTGAGTACTACTACAGGGCAGTACAGAGAGAATAACATCTAATCTCTGACAAACATGTTTTAAGATACTTTTAATATACTCAAATGAAGTATTGGAATTTTGTGTTAATCTAGACTTCTGAATTATTACAACTTGCATAAGCTGTATTTGGGTATATTTGTTTCAGAGTCTGTATGACACACTGGATATGTTTGTTTCAGGATTTGAATGACATATTGAATATGTTTGTTTCAGTTCCTGTGTGACACTTTGGACGTATTTGTTTCAGGGTCTTTCTGACGCACTACGTTTCTGAAAAGGAAGAGTGCAACTGATACCGTATGTGGAGCAGTAATTGTGACTCCTGAAAGCCTCAGCTAACACAAAAGAACGGCAAATGGAAGGTTATTGTACGAATGCTTCACCGACGTTACTGCAACCATCAGGACGTTGAAACAGCTAAACCCGTTGCTGAAATACAATTTGTGTCTAGCGTGTTACATCAAGTATGTTTCTAAAGACGCATTGAGGTCTGGCATTTTTAGAGCAAATATTCGAAAGGAAAATGTGAGTGAGACATGTCATTATCAGAAACTCTACGACATGTCATCTTCTCTGCGAATTGTACGCAGTGATGTTAACGTCGTAGACCTTCACATTGATCGCCTTTATGATGAGAACGAAGGTATGTCGTTTTGGTACAAATGCCCACCTATATCCAACATAGGGTGTGGTGGTGGTGGTAATGTGTGTGTGTGTGTGTGGGAGGGGGGGGGGGGGAGTTGCGGATTACAGGGGACTGGGTGGTAACCTACTTAAACACGGTGAATAAGTATAATATCATTTTGCGAAGCCGATCTTTAATTGTCCATGATGCGAGAAAGTGTTTGTGAAAATAGTGTCTATCTGGCAATGCTTCGGAAATGCAATATAAATTTAGGTTTAGGAACTCACCTTGAACCTATTTCGCAGGTCAGGCTTGGTGACACTAGGTGAGAATTCTAAAACTTTGGATAAGGCTGTTGCTTTAAGTAGATAATGCTATTCTTAAGAAAGTTTATTCTTACCAGCTGTCCCTAGCAAATAAGGACTGGGGCTGCTGAGCATTTAACATCAAAACATTATTGTTTGACTACGGATTCGGTGAAGGGTGGGGAAATCACGATCCTGTCTTATACATCGGTTCATGTCACCCTTCAAGTAGCAATGTATAGATATAGATATATAGATATGTAACATTGGTTTGAAGGTCTCCATAAAATATAATAAACTAACTTTGTACCGTTCTATAAGAACGAGGCACTTTTAAGCGTGAAAGTTTATCGCATTGCCCTTTCATCTCTCCGCTGCCCTAGACATTAGGTATTAGTCGAAGGAGGCAGGGAAATGGGTTTAAATAGAGAAGACGTGGTTTATCCTTTGCATGTAGTTAGGAACATAGAATCAGAAAATTATCCATGTTCTGATAGTCCTAGGCGCTGTCTGCCCATCACTGTACATTCCATTCACAATTTGATTGCATCTAAAAATCTCCATGTATTATAACTGCTGGTAAAGTATATATAGATATATACTTATATATATAGAATATAACTGGAGTATTGTTTAGTGTGGTGTTGTTTAACGAACATACATAGTAGAGAGTCCTGTGTTATTGTTCACCGTCTGGCTTTTTGTTTTTGAAGCGTAACTAAAATGCCTGATAGTTGGAACAACGTTAACATGGCATATAACATACCTGTTGTCGAAATACCCATATTTAGACAGCAGCATACAACTATAAACTTTATAAATGTTTGAATTGTCATCAATGATATCTTTGTGGCAGACTCAAATACTTGTAGATATGTACATATGAAAGTGGTCAAATGTAGCAATAAAAACTAAACTCAGTTACAACACTCACTACATGTTATGTATAAACATATGGCTACATCGAAGATTGATTTCACTAACTTGGGAGAAACAGCTGCAAACATTTTGCAGATGAATTGCACAAGGATCACACATGAACCTACTGACAAACATGTGCAAACATCGTGAATGTGAACAGCTGCATTTTGGTGTAAAGTGTTTTTTTTTTTTAAGAATTCGTCAATTTAAATGATTTTCATCATTCATTGAGCTCATGACAATAATCTTTTCAAAGTTACGAATGAATGTGACTTATAATACATAAGTTCGTGTGTACACGATACCTTTTAGTATGGATATTTTGCAAAATGTAGCTTAGAAACGTTGTCAGAAGGAAGTGGCTATGTTTACACTAGCGAGTCTAAACTATAGGTAGTATAGTTGGGATTAACGCTTACTGAGTAAAGTACAAATTCTTAAGTACTGTATGGAATATGACAAATATGTTGTTCTTTCACATCTATATCCACAGTTAATGTCGCTAGTATGGGAAAATTTGAAATATCTGTTAAACTAGGTTCTTCCTAGCAGTTTCAGTGGAGAGGTGATAGGAAACGTTAAAAATGACGCTACTGAGAAGAGATTAGTGCAGAAATGAGCAATAGGTCTTTTTATAAGTCTAAATCGACTTACTTGCAGACCATGATACAACAGAACATGATATAATGCAAATTAAATATTGTATTACAAAAAATACCTTTTAAATGCCCATTTGAAATTAGACTTACCGTCACTAAAACGATAATGATAATTTTAATACTGAAACTATTAAGGATGTAGCAACGATGGAGTCTCACTATAACTATAAAACAAACAGGTGGGAGAAGTCGTCTCAAACGCAAAAACCAGGACGGGTGTCACAGACTGTGGCTGGGGTCGCTTTGGGGATAGATATGTCAGCTAAGACAAGAATGATAATCCTTTAGGGGAAATAAACAGCGGAAGTAAACGGCATGTCATAACGATTTTCAAATCATATCCAGTCCTGTCGATCTTCGGCGGTCATGCCACCAAAATGCTATGAGACATTTAATTCAATGGCTGATTTAAGCTTTTCTATGGGTATCATGTTCTATTACATACCTCAACATGAAGTTTATAAAAATGACATTTTACAGCCTGTTTGACAAGAAAGAGGAAAGTGTCCTAATGAATTACTAAATATATCAGTTGAGAAAGGTAGACACTAAATATTACGAGACAAAATGTTCATGAATATATATAACCAGTACCCAAACTCCTCTTCATCTGTTAGAAATTGTCATGAATCACACAAAAAGTGGCGATAACTGCTGCGTGCATTCGTAACTACTCGTGTCATTCCGGAAAGAGGCGAGTAGTTACGAATGTGCTGCGTGCTGATGACGAAATAAAGTTCACTGTCCTGGCAAGAAAGCTGATAATTGAAGTGTATGATTTCTTTCGCGCTGAGGCGGAAAGGTTGAGACCGTTTTATGCCATCGATAGGTATATGAAAAGACTTCCAAGGCATGTTATTTCCATCAGCTCTGGCTGTGAAGGTTCTGATGACGAAGCACAGGGAAACTGTAGCGCAAATGGGGTTGCGCATCATAAAGAATATGACAAGTCTTCTTATATGCGAGCGAAGCGAGCAAAGGTTGGCAACGTACTTTCCTCGCTTCGGTTCGAAAAATATTTTTCATGTCAAAATAAAATATCGCCACCATCAAAGGTACACTCATATTTCCTCACTTGGCTGTGCTCTATCATTTCTTATCCAGTGTTTAGTAATTACTCACGTGAAATATGTTTTATTCAACATTTTAAGCGCCACTCATGATATTCTGATCGTTCTTCGCCTCCATTGCCACTGCCAGCTTCCAGTTTAACGGAGTGACGGAACATGAATAAGCAGAAATTAAAAAGAAAGACCATATTGCCTAATTTTATCATGAACATGTTGGTGTTTATTTGTCTTATCTGTCGTCGCTGTAGTTCTGGCGTAATGGGTAAATGATGCAGGGGAGGTAACTGCAAGTATTCCATGCAGAATAATACCCGCCTGTTCCTTCACTCCGTTGACCCGGGAGACGGAAGGTGGAATGGAGGCGAAGAACAATCTACCACGAGTTGCGCTTAAAATGTTGAATTAAAAATATTTCACATGAGTAATTTTTCAACATAGGGTTGGAAATGTGAGAGCACAACCCAGTGAAGTATTGGGTGTATACCTTTGATGGTGGCGAGATTTATTTTGACATGAAAAATATTTGTCGAACTGAAGCGAGGAAATTACGTTGCCAACCTTTGCTCTCATGTAGAGAAGATACGCAGCCCATTTGCGCTACAGTTTGCCTGTGGACGAAGTCACAGAGCATTCATAAAAAAATTCGAGACTTTTCCCTTCGCACCTGCCTTTTCCCCTTGCTGTCGCGTGACCCTGTGAACAATCATGTTTATAAAGATGACTGTTTTGTTAAACAACTTTTCTGTGATGCATGTCAATGTCTCATAGATGAAAAGGTGTTTTTGTGTTAGTTATTCACAAACAACTCGCCTCGTAATATTTGTCAACTACATTTCTAAACTGATAAGTACTTCAGTCAATCAGACTGTAGATATTAAATCAATAGGAAAAGCATAAAATACCTTTTCGATGATCCCTTGTGCCCATAGGCAGCACATGCATTTCATGCCACGTAAGTCATCCATACCTGTCTGAGCGACCTAATTGCCATCTATAGTTTGATCTATTGTTTTCAACAGCTATGTATTTTTTGTCTGTTTTGCCCGATTTTACGGGTAAACATGCTTTTCTTGATATCCTATTACACATCCCACTGAACGCCCAGTTAGGCAGGCGTGGGGTATTTCAACATATGCTATTTGCAGTTATGTAAAGATTTTAATGGAAGGAAACAGCAGCCTAAAACAGTTTTTTTTTTTTTATTTCCGACAGTACTTTAGTACTTTTGTTGGGTTGTTGGGTGGAATCCATTCGAGGAGATCTTAGGGTCTGGGTTGTGACTTAAATGTTATAAAATGACGTAATACTAACGTTGTGACACTTTGTGTCATGACGTTACCAATCTCCAACCTTCCCACAACGCTGTCATGACGTTACCAATCTCAAACTTCCCACAACATTGTGTCATGACGTTACCAATCCTAACCTTCCCACAACATTGTGTCATGACGTTACCAATCCTAACCTTCCCACAACGCTGTCATGACGTTACCAATCCCTAACCTTCCCACAACATTGTGTCATGACGTTACCAATCCCAACCTTCCCACAACATTGTGTCATGACGTTACCAATCCCAACCTTCCCACAACATTGTGTCATGACGTTACCAATCCCAACCTTCCCACAACGCTGTCATGACGTTACCAATCCCAACCTTCCCACAACGCTGTCATGACGTTACCAATCCCTAACCTTCCCACAACATTGTGTCATGACGTTACCAATCCTAACCTTCCCACAACGCTGTCATGACGTTACCAATCCCTAACCTTCCCACAACATTGTGTCATGACGTTACCAATCCCAACCTTCCCACAACATTGTGTCATGACGTTACCAATCCCAACCTTCCCACAACGCTGTCATGACGTTACCAATCCCTAACCTTCCCACAACATTGTGTCATGACGTTACCAATCCCAACCTTCCCACAACGCTGTCATGACGTTACCAATCCCAACCTTCCCACAACATTGTGTCATGACGTTACCAATCCTACCCTTCCCACAACATTGTGTCATGACGTTACCAATCCTACCCTTCCCACAACATTGTGTCATGACGTTACCAATCCTACCCTTCCCACAACATTGTGTCATGACGTTACCAATCCTACCCTTCCCACAACATTGTGTCATGACGTTACCAATCTCAGCCTTCCCACAACATTGTGTCATGACGTTACCAATCCCAACCTTCCCACAACACTGTGTCATGACGTTACCAATCCTACCCTTCCCACAACATTGTGTCATGACGTTACCAATCCTACCCTTCCCACAACATTGTGTCATGACGTTACCAATCCTACCCTTCCCACAACATTGTGTCATGACGTTACCAATCCCAACCTTCCCACAACATTGTGTCATGACGTTACCAATCCCAACCTTCCCACAACATTGTGTCATGACGTTACCAATCCCAACCTTCCCACTATGTGGTGTGTCATGACCTTACCAATCTATAACCTTCCCACAACGTTGTGAAAACGCTGCATGAATTGTACAACCAGTTCATTACCTAATACATCTCATAACTGTAGACTTGAAGAAGGCGTCCCCGTCTTCACAGAGAAGACCACCAAGGTGATCATCAGGATCAAAACCTAATGTCCTGTTGTTCTGGTTATGGATGGATGAGGATCTAGGTTTACGCCGCTATTATTGATAAAGAGGGTGGGGGAGGCACTAGAAATGAGCACCCATGTGGGGAATCGAACCTGGGTCTTCCGCGTGATGAGCGAACGCTAAAACCATTAGGTTGCCCCACCGCCACGGATCAGGATCCAGGCTAACTAACAGATGAAACATGTTTTGTCACACGATGTGTCATGATATAACATTGGAGTTCTGTATAAATGTGTTTGCATCATACACATATTATTTCCATAAATTCCAAATCAGGAGGCAAGAATGAAGAGAAATACACATTCTTTTCTGGTGGCATTTTTTATCCATTCTTTACGGTATTGTCTATATCTATTATTACTAAATTACGTCATCGGATGTAGGTCTGTAGTCACTGCTCAGACACATATTATTTCCATAAATTCTAGATCAGGTGGCAAGAATGCAGAGAAACACACTCCAGTTCCATTTTTCATCCCTTCTTCCTGGTAGTGTCTATACCTATTGTTAGTAAATTAACGTAACGTCAACATACGTAGGTCTGTAGTCACTGCCTTCACATAAGTCCAGGCCTCAACATTTCAAGTATTTCTGTTTTAGTTCTAACTTCCATTTGTCAAGATGTGTCCTCCAGTTTACTCTTTGACTCTCTACTGGGATGTTCGTTGGAGTTATCTCCCTTTGATCAGACTCTGGCATTGGGATCGATATTTGTTTTGTGACTGTTATAAATAAAGAAAAATAGCGAAATACGCCCAGTTGTAATTGTGTGTTGAATGTGAACGTCAGTTTAAGTTTTCGGATGTGATGTTTTGTAGCAGGACAATATAGTTGACCAGGCTATCCAGACACGCGACCACAGACTCCCATCAAGTAACTGTTCCCAGCACAATATCAAGCACTGGTAATGGCATATCGGTTAATGACGTTGTGGAAACGGTCCTCACCTGGACACCAATCATGTGACTAGCGGCAGGCCCAACTCATCATCTGTGTTGGTTAAATAAGATCACAGCAGGTTCTCCCGCCAAGAGAAAAGCAGAAAGCCCCTAAAATTATTTGAAACGGGTCCTGGAGAAAACACAATTTATTCAAAGGTGAGATCAGCTAAAAGAAATCAAAGTAAATCTAGACAGAGTAAAGTGAGTGAGTTTTGTTTTATGCCGCAGCTATTTGACGTAAGCTTGATCATCGATCTATGCAGTTGGGATACAATGAGGATGGAGTAAAGACAGGTCAGGAGACAGAGAACACTTGGTGTGATCTAGTCGTGCTAGCTTACTTTAGATAACATTGTAAGCAGATGTCAGGAATCTGTGGGCTTGTCGAAGTGCCAGTGTGACACTGGACAATGTTGCCACCACATTCTGAAACAGGCCTAGGCAAGTACATGTATTAATTATAATCCACCAACACTACCCCATGTATTATGTTTTGAGGTCATTTAAAAATACTTACTTTTTTAAAAATATTTTGACCACAACTGATACGGTTCTCATAATTTTGATTGTTGCTCAGCTGTCCTTGAAGGATATATTTTCAGTCTGCATGATCAGTACGTGATCCTAATGCTGGTAAAGCTGGTTGTTAGAGTCATTTTGTTGATGTGATCAGCGGTGATCCTGGGCCTGTCTGAACCTTTACCATGTTATTTGGAAACATGTGACTCTCCTCATACTTAAGACAAAATACAATTCAGTCCAGATCACTCCTCTGTGTTACAGGCTAATGCAGTGATGTGGTTTTGAGAGGCTTTTATGGAATGTCCAGTTGATAATAGTGACTTCAGCCAGCGCTCACATCCAGTCATGTGATGAGAGACGGACACAGGCATGATACTGTGCTCGGTTGGTGCTGTATAGAGGAGCGTTGAGCATACTTTGTCATCGACGCTTCCGGAACAGCAGGTTTGTGTCGTGATTCTGTTTCTCAAAGTGTCTGAAGTTTGCTCTCTGTTTCTTCAGCCTCAAAACAAAGTGATGCATCCAAGAAGAAGGTTTCCGTGAGACACACCTTGGTTGACAGCAACTATAAACCAGATTATAAACACAATAAAACAACAACAAAGTACAAACGCTTGATATATAAAGTAAACTCACTTAACACAGTGTCAAGTTGTTGTCACTGTTTTGATATTATTCAATAAAACGGTCGAAATACACAGTTCATAATGATTTACGCGTGTATATTTATGAAAATTTCTCAATCAGCATTAAGGGAGGTAACTCCATATTCCTTGCGCGCATACATTTGCACACCAGTAATGTATTTATTTCCTTTTATATGATACGATTTCATCATTTCAAAGAGACCCTTGTTGGTATAGTTTAAGTCAGATTTGTATCACGTGGAGACCAGAACAGGTTCCCATACTTCAGGCTTGAAAATCTTCTTCTTCCGCGATTACTGGTTTACTGCAGCTTCTACTACATAGTTCACGGGGCTTTGTTCATACTATCAGCCACCGGGATTGTTTGCTCCAGGTCAGGTCATCTGATGTTTCCGTCCGTATACCTAGCCTGGGAATACACCACGAAGATAATGTCGCTTGTTACTTCATTTACCAAGGGAAATATAATTTCTGTAATCTATGTTGTTGACGCGAGACTCATGTGTCGTTTATGAACGAGAAAGACAATGACATTTTTTCAATTTTAAAATTGATATGGCATCCAGGGGTGACCTTACAAATCTGAAACCTGAAACACACACTCATGTCCAGACACTATTATTTACAGACTCCATATAGAGGAGTGTCGCGTAGAACTAAACTCGCTCACTCACGCACGCAATGTTGATACACTGTTGTGTAAGGCCGTAACGCCTATGTCGACCAGGCCGTCAGGGACTCCGGATGTGTCGAGTGTTGTCCTGGCAACATGGGTTTCGTCTGGTTATTCCCTGATGTATGGTATATATAGTATAAATACAACTTGGTTCTGTTCCGTGACGAAATGAGTGCACTCAATCACAACTTGGTAAACGACGTCCGAATGTAGTCACGGATATTAACATTCAAATCTTAGAAATAACAGTAAATGGGTAATGGGAAGGATGGCAATAAAACGTGTCACCAGTTTCTTTCAGATCTCTTTCTTCTTGCCGTTAAAAGATATATACACAGTTGGTCGCGTTCATACTTGAGTTCCGCATTGGCATGAAGCGCCATACAATCTCGTCAACTGACCTATAACAACTCGTACAGGCTTATACCACAATAAGATTCTGCACGATAGGGCAAGAGCAGCGATATTTGCATAGTTATATACAGTGATTTGATTATCAAATGTCGTTTTTGTTAAACTCTGAACGATTCAAATTGTTTCAGTTTCCATTACCAGAAAGATTTCATCCGATTTCAGACATAACAACTGGAACAGAATAAAACGGCAAATAATGATACAAGTTGTACGATTTTTACTTAACATCAATGATCCTCTCTTCTTCTTGGTGCTAGTTGATGAAACCTTCGATGTCAACAAGTATGCCCGCTTTGATACAGGTAATGTTGGTGTGGACTATGATTTAAATAGATATAAGAAGTACACCAGCTTCAAGTGACAGAAGAAACGGAAGATGATGTAGCCCTGAAATGTTCCTGTGCTCTAGCTGATCTGGTTGCAATGCAGTCGATGTGCCCGGCGCTCCGTTGTTCAAAACAACCTTAGCTAGCATCATACTTAAATACTAAGGTTAGAGTTACGATCACCTTAGGAAAAAGATACGGCTGTTGCACAAAACAACCTCAGGGCAACCTTAACTCGGTCTCCAACCTTAGCCACAACCTTAACTAAGGCTGAACTCTTCAGCGCTGGAGTAATGGAAGCGTCCTTAGTTACCACGTGAATTCAGCGTGTCCAGCTGACCCGTTCTGTCTCTCTGTACACTCTCTGCTTCCTCAAACGTCTCTCGGTCTCGTTGTATAGAATAAAAGCAGCCGCCATATTCCCTTTCCAACATTAGAGACGCTAAGACTGCGTTGGACAAACTTTAGTTATCAACCTTAACTTAGGGTTAACCTTAGTTAAGGTTGTTCCGTGCAACGGGAGGCTTACCTTAGTAGGTTGTAATCTTAGAGATAAGGTTGACCTTAAGAGAGAAGGTTGTTTTCAACAACGGAGCACAGGACCTCCTTTCACAAAGCCCCAAGGTAACTTTAGTGCAATGTTAAAGGGTCTGTGAGACAGACTAGTGGATCACGAGAGACCAGGATCGTCCTACAGTATGTACAGCCGAATCTCAATATCTATTAGCTATCATCAGAAAGCATTAACTGCATTCACACAGGCAGCTACAGACGCTCGATTACAAGATCTGAACATGGTGAACAAAGCTCAAAGCGCGTTATCGGTGGTAAAGGTTACTGACAATGTTCCTTTCCCAATGCCTTCTATTGACAAAGATCTCACAGACTCCCTACCCCAAACCTCATAGGCAGAGGCATACTTTTGACAAAGTTACGTTTTATGCCGTTTTAGCATTATTCCAGCAATATCACGGCGGTTCACACTAGGAATGGGCTTCAAACATTGTACCCTTGTGGGGAATCGAACCCGGGTCGGACGAACTAACGCTTTAACCACTAGGCTACCCCACCATCCCCACCATGTCATACATATGCTTCCCGTAACATACGGTGTTTTGAATCAGGCTGTGTAACAGCGCTGCCACTTCTCTCTACACCATGGAAGCTAGCTCCACCAAAACTGTTATTGTTCTCTGAACAGATGCAGTGCAGTTGCTGTGGACAAGGAATTCTGACATGTACTTATGCTGGTACAGAATGGTTTGCATCAAATAGATGCCTGTTCTACGAGGCACAGTTGCAGTTCTTTGCCACCTGTTAGTCCGCCTTTTCTATAGAACTGTCGGAAACAGATTGTTTTTCACTTTTATCTTCATCCTGGTTTTCGGGCCTCTCGGTAACATTAATGAGAGGCCCGCGAACTAGGATGATCTATCTTTACAATTTATGTAGTTGATATGTGAAAGTGTGCAATATCTGTTAAACTAGGTTTTGTCTAAGTACAGTTCCAGTCGTAAGGAGATGGGAAATGTTAAAAAGAACTTTACGCAGGTGAGATTATTGCAGAAATAAGCAACGCGAGTTTGTTTTCACTTATTTGGGACAGACCATGGATTTACGCAAGTTAGTGTGCAATGACATTGTTTACAAACGACACTTTTTAACTGATCATTTTGAAAATAGACCTAGCTTCATCATAAACGATAGCTGACGTAAAAATCATAAGTTTTATGCTGTAAGTACCAAGGATGTAGCTACCCTGGAGTCTCACTATCACCATGCTTTAGAAAGCTTGCTCCAGCAGGACTCACGTGTCCACATCTTTCACATGGTGACATTTTAATTGTAACACGTATGTGCGCAGGGAAACCAGAATATTAACTCCAGTTGCCACATGTATATTTTATATTCCACCAGCTACATATGTGACCTTGTCTTCCGTAGTGGCTCCATAGTCCTGATTTTAAGAAGAAACATCAATAATGAATTCAGTTCCTCAATATTTTGCAGACTCACAGAGGAAATATAATCTTGTCCAGGTCATCAACACTGTCTGTCGCTTAGTGAAAGAAACTGTTCATTTTCATGTGATATGCTCATCAGCAATGTCAATTAACTTGACAACGGACAGCAATTGACCATCGTCATTAAAATCGTTGCCGAATAACTTGCGTATTGTTGGTATGTATGGCGTCATATAGTGACAAATCGTAGTTCACCAACAGTCTTATACATGGCACAATGCAACATTAAATTATGCTCATTAATTATTTATCCATATTCCGTCAGCCACGGAAAGGTTTTATTTGTTTGATTCGTTGTAGTTTTTATTAACCCATGTGTTTTTCGTCACACATAGCAACACCGGAATGAAACGCAAATGACATTGTCAAGATTTTTCAAATCTACACATTTTACAAATTCCCAAACCAGCAGATAATAATTTATTGATTAACGAAGTAATTCGATAACTATTTCCGCTTCCTTATCCCACCATCTCAAGAGGACAAGCAAAGAACATAATAGCTGTTACAGATATCGCAGACTGACCAAGGTCAAGCCGTGTCCATGCCTCGGAATGACCACCATTGTACATGGTCTTACCTCTCCGTAACAGGCGATTTGATATTTATCTCGACTTTGTCACAATTATACGGCCGTCCATCATTGGCGGTATTTAGCTGATGATGTTGTCGTTGTTGTGATGTGTCGCGGCCTGCCCCAGACCCTCAGGGATGACCCGGGATTAAGTCCACTTGGTACACGTTTTGTTATAAACAGAAGAACATTTTCATAATTAATTTGAACTTGTATCAATGACGCTCATCCTGACATACGGTGAAGTACAGGGAGATAGCGTCGACTAAGATTACGATCAAACAGAGAAAGAGCTCCGTATGGTATGACCTTTGGTTTAGTGTCAAACAGTTATCTTAATTTTATCTATTTTACGAAAAATAATTCTTTTGTGACCTGGCTTAAAACTGATAATCGTTCAAATTGAAGCTGTTTTTGTGAATATGGAATCAGTTTTGTCACTTTAATTTATTGGATAGAGTATCCCGACTGTTTTTAGAGTCGATCTGCGGAATTCTACCCAATTTATGTAAATTCCTGTACGATTAGCCGTTAGACCTATGATATGGCAGTGAGTTAAGTAAGATACCCAACGCTTCTGGTTCATATTTCCTAAAGAAACGCATTTTCCCGACGAAAGCTAAACAAGGTTTGAAGAAACATATAAATATGTCCTTCTTAAGAACTTGAACATTCACAGATGAAGTTACCAAAGCCCCTTTGTGATTTTGCAAACTCATTTCTCCTATAATGTCTGTAATTTAACAACCACTCAAATCGGTTTTCTTTTAAATCTGAATAAAACCACAGACCTACCATCTACATCGTCAATTTGTATCAATGCTGTAAATGAGCTCGCCAGTCTGTACGACGGGCTATATATCCTACACGACAAACCAGTTTATGCCTTCACAATCTATGTATATATCGGTTAGTATGATATGGCACGTTTAAAGGAATGATACTCTACTTTCTGTCCAGGGCGTTCATCGCGTTTACTCCCAACAAGGTGACGATTTGTCTTGCAGTCGGGTAAATGTTCCCTAGTATATTAACATCGTAATTTATTAACTCAAAAATCTTCGCCAGGGCCGCGTCCCACAAGGCAGTCCTAGGAATTCCCATACTTTAATACAGACGTCGGCAGCTGTATCGATTGCTCTGTGTAACGAGGTTCCAGCTATTCCAGGTTTCAGCTTTATCAGCTTCTGTGGAACAATTGTCGAGCGTTTACATCTAGTATTTATATAATCAGATATAGTCTTGTATCGTATCCGTGCATGTTGAGATGACGGTGCGGATAGCGTGTACGACACCGACCACCTGGACAGCGGCAATAAACGGCAGTAATTGATTAACTGAAATGGACACTGTCCGAACTGTGTGGTCAACCACTCCCAGATGTCCGGTGAAAAGGGACGGATAATATTCCTCGCTAAAACTAATCTGGGAAGGACAATAATAAAGCGTCTTAATGGCCACTGCACATCCTTTCACAAAACTATAAAGTGTAAATTTTAAATTTCTAGAGTTTCTGGACTTAAAATGAACTGGAGCGGCAATTGCGGTTACATTTTCCACAAACCTATTATTAAACTCCATCGCGCATGGAGTAGTAGATTTGGGGTTCTGGATCGCTTCATTAATCAGTTTTGATAGCAAACAGTCGGGTCAACTATTGTGAATCTAAATTAAGCAATTAGACCTCTGCCTAAAAGGAGATCCAAGATGGAGAAGAGAGATATGAAATTTCTAATTGAGTTATACGATTTCAAAAGGAATACAGTTTCAAGATGGGGTCACCGCAACACAAAGAAACCGACCTGCAAATACAGCCTCGGTGGCCTATTCGTTTCGTTCGCGTCGCGCTACAATTTGACACTAACCCTCTGAGCGAAGGGTTGCAAGACAGGAGAATAATATGTGTTTTGGTGACAGTGGTAATGATGATTTTATGATACAATTAACAGCTGACACCCTCTGACGGACACTAGTAGCCCCACCCTCCCTATTAAAGTATAGGGTTACCCCCGCCAGAGACGCGTCTTTCACAAGAAGTTATCTTGCTGGATTTGGGCTCAAATTATTCTGTCTCAAGTCTGACGAGACAGCTAGACAAAATTGGCAATACTGGATTAGCCTGGTCAAAAGATCAAACGGAAGTTTGCCGCGACCATCGTTGTCCGATTGTACGAATCACTGACTGGATTTGGAAATTCCGTTCGTCGTGGGTTTTTTTTTCTCACAATAAATCTACGCTCCTGAACGATGAAAGAAGTTGTACAACTTTTTAGCGTGATACGGGTGGTAATGATAGGTTTAGCGTTGTATCAGAGAGGATGGGGAATCTCATTTGTACAGGATTTCCCTTCTTCTAACAAGCCCCCATGTGCTCCACCTGGACAGGTAGATACGAGTAGATATTTGTCACTGGAGGATAGTTTCATATTGCAAAACGGATTGACGTTTGAAACATATAATCACGGTATTACCTTTAAGCGAAACAGATTTAGTTTTTAAGGAAAACAACTTTACCTCAAGAAAATTCTCAAATTCCCGACTCTGCGAATCATTACCATTATAGTTTTACATGTGAAGATAGTTCAGTATTTTGGCCATGGGAATTTTGGAAGCAGTTCTTGAAGAACACAAGACCTCTTAAATCTCGCTTCAGGGATGATACGTAATACACAATGTGCGTGATCAATAGTTTAAAGCATATCCGTTTCCGGATTATTTACGTTGCTGGATTTGAATGATGTTGTTGACAGGTTCTTTCCAAATTCCAGTATGTTGGGTTCTGTCTGTTAACTAACTGATGACATAACTTCGTGAGGACATGGTCACTGAGTCCAGTAAGATACTGACAGCCAATTCTATACGCAGCTCGCTCGTTGTCCGCTCGTCGCTCCGGGACTCGTACGTAATGAACCTGTGTCACGTGACCGCTCGAAGCGGACATAAAATTTGATTTGACTTCGACAGGTAAGTATATAGATGTACATGCTGTTATCGAGTTTGTTAAACAACTGGTTATGAAATCATGTGTGCAACTCAAATCAAGTTGAAGAACGCAGACAATTTACAGAATGTATTACAATACCATGACCACAAGACAGACTGACTTTACACATCAGTACTGAGTATACGTGTCAGTTACACTTGTTTACATCATACGACGAAGGCCCAGGTTCGAATCACCACGTGGGTTCAATGCTTGAGGGCCATTTTGGGTGTCACCCGCCCAGATTTTGCTGGAATATGTCTAAAAGCAGCGTAAAGACCATACTCACTTATAACTACCACCGACATTCTACTGTAGAAATCACAGCGCTCTCTTGACTGGGTTATCCAGATTGAAATAATCAGCCATACAGATTCGCACTGAAAACTACCAACATTTGTGATATACCGCGTGATTCCAACATAAGTTAGTTTATTTATTTATTTATTTATTTATTTATTTATTTATTTATTTATTTATTTATTTATTTATTTATTTATGTTTATTCCTGGACATATAGAAAAGTGTTACTATTATGTAAACTGCAAGGAGACAGCCTCACTAATTCTGACATCCACACAGTCAACTCTGATGCTACACCTGAAGGTTAGCACCTCAGATGGCAATTTCTCAATGGAGCATTATTTTATTGGATTCATTCATGGATTAGTGTTAAATAAATCTGGGATTTTTTAAAATTAATCCAGTCACATAATTTTGAGAACTTAATAAGTTTTGTTTGAATAATGAATTGTGAATGGAAAAAAAACATTCATGTATTCTGTTTAAACATTATTAATCAAACATATTCAAATTTTAACATGCAAAATTAAATGTGTGAAGTCATTAACAATCACCATTAAAGAAAATATTTGATTAGATTATGTTACCAAAATAAAAACCTCCCTGCAACTATGAAGCAGTGGGCTCAACAAAGGACTTTATCAAAAAGGATTTGCAGATGATGCTTCTAAATATTTATGAGATTAAAAATTCATACTTCTGTGTTAGAGTATTACCAGTATCAACAGTTCTGCCATCTCTGGTGGGCTAGTTTAACAGCCCATAGCGACATCCATGAAATTGTCAGGTTAAATATTCAGGTCTTCACAGATGTGCTGACATCTTTTTGTACTGGAATGTGTATTGTTACAGAACCCATCACCATTGTGTATAAAACATATCCCTTTCAAGCAGAAGCTGGGATGTCCCCTGAGAATATGTTGCATCTCACCAGCTGTAATCTCTTTGCAGAGGTGTTTATTGGTGATGGCTCCATTGAAGCATACCTTTGTTGGGTTTTATCATTTGAGTTCACATGCACATTCTACACAAGGTTGTTTTCTTTTAATGTACGTTGCAGTATTACATACTGTGAGTATTGTATTGTTACATTGTACTTCATAGCCACGCCTATGTCCTGCACTTCATAACCACCTCCATGTCCTGTACTTCATAGCCACCCCTATGTCCTGTACTTCATAACCACCCCTATGTCGTGTACTTCATAGCCACCCCTATGTCATGAACTTTATGACCATGCCTATGTCCTGTATTTCATGACCACCCATATGTCCTGTGTTTCACAGCCACCCCTATGTCCTGTACTTCATGCCACCCCTATGTCCTGTACTTCATAGCCACCCCTATGTCCTGTACTTCATGACCATGCTTATGTCCTGTACTTCATGCCACCCCTATGACCTGTATTTCATAACCACCCCTATGTCCTGTACTTCATGCCACCTCTATCTCCTGTATTTCATGGCCATGCCTATGCCCTGCATTTCACAGCCACCCCTATGTCCAGTACTTCACAGCCACCCCTATGGCCTGTACTTCACAGACACCAATGTGCCCTGTACTTCATACGACACTATGTCCTGTCCTTCACAGTCACCCCTATGTCCTGTACTTCACACTACCCCTATGTCCTGTCGTTCATGCCACACTATGTCCTGTCCTTTACAGCCACCCCTATGTCCTGTACTTCACGCTACCCCTATGTCCTGTCGTTCATGCCACCCTATGTCCTGTCCTTCACAGCCACACCTATGTCCTGTACTTCATGATCATGCCTATGTCCTGTGCTTCATAGCCACCCCTATGTCATGTACTTCATGACCATGCTTCTGTCCTGTACTTCATAGCCACCCCTATCTCCTGTACTTCATGACCATGCCTCTTTCCTGTACTTCATAGCCACCCCTATGTCCTATATTTCATATCCACCTCCTTGTCCTTTACTTCATAGCCACATCTATGCCCTGTACTTCATAGCCACCCCTATCTCCTGCACTTCATAACCACCCTTATGTCCTGTATTTCATAACCACCCCTATGTCCTGTACTTCATGCCACCCCTATGTCCTGTACTTCATGGCCACCTCTATGTCCTGTATTTCACAGCCACATCTATGTCCTGTACTTCGTAGCCACATCTATGTCCTGTAGTTCATAACCACCCCTATCTCCTGCACTTCATAACCACCCCTATGTCCTGTCCTTCACAGCCACCCCAATGTCCTGTACTTCATGCTACCCCTATGTCCTGTCGTTCATGCCACCCTATGTCCTGTCCTTCACAGCCACCCCTATGTCCTGTACATCATGATCATGCCTATGTCCTGTGCTTCATAGCCACCCCTATGTCTTGTACTTCATGACCATGCTTCTGTCCTGTACTTCATAACCACCCCTATCTCGTGTGCTTCATGACCATGCCTCTTTCCTGTACTTCATAGCCACCCCTATGTCCTATATTTCATATCCACCTCCTTGTCCTTTACTTCATAGCCACATCTATGTCCTGCACTTCATAACCACCCTTATGTCCTGTATTTCATGCCACCCCTATGTCCTGTACTTCATGCCACCCCTATGTCCTGTACTTCATGGCCACCCCTATGTCCTGTATTTCACAGCCACATCTATGTCCTGTACTTCATAGCCACATCTATGTCCTGTACTTCATAACCACCCCTATCTCCTGCACTTCATAACCACCTCTATGTCCTGTACTTCACAGCCACCCCCATGTCTTGTACTTCACAGCCGCCCCTATGTCCTGTACTTCACAGCCACCTCTATGTCCTGTAGTTCATGACCACGTCTATGTCCTGTACTTCACAGCCACCCCTATGTCCTGTACTTCAGAGCCACCCCTATGTCCTATACTTCACAGCCCCCCCTATGTCCTATACTTCACAGCCACCCTCATGTCCTGTACTTCACAGCCACCTCTATGTCCTGTACTTCATAACCACCCCTATCTCCTGCACTTCATAACCACCTCTATGTCCTGTACTTCACAGCCACCCCTATGTCCTGTACCTCACAGCCACCTCTATGTCATGTACTTCACAGCCGCCCCTATGTCCTGTCCTTCATGCCACCCCTATGTTCTGTCCTTCACAGCCACCCCTATGTCCTGTAGTTCATGACCATGCCTATGTCCTGTACTTCACAGCCACCCCTAAGTCCTGTACTTCACAGCCACCCTCATGTCCTGTACTTCACAGCCACCTCTATGTCCTGTACTTCACAGCCACCTCTATGTCCTGTAGTTCATGACCACGCCTATGTCCTGTACTTCACAGCCACCCCTATGTCCTGTACTTCAGAGCCACCCCTATGTCCTATACTTCACAGCCACCCCTATGTCCTGTACTTCACAGCCACCTCCATGTCCTGTACTTCACAGCCACCCCTATGTCCTGTACTTCACAGTCACCTCTATGTCCTGTACTTCACAGTCACCTCTATGTCCTGTACTTCAAAGCCACCTCTATGTCCTGTACTTCACAGTCACCTCTATGTCCTGTACTTCACAGTCACCTCTATGTCCTGTACTTCACAGCCACCCCTATGTCCTGTAGTTCATGACCACACCTATGCCTTGTACTTCACAGCCACCCCTATGTCCTGTACTTCACAACCACTTCTATGTCCTGTACTTCACAGTCACCTCTATGTCCTGTACTTCAAAGCCACCCCCATGTTAACAAAGAGAACTATTACTCAATCTAACCCCAGTTGAGAAACACTCAAGCCCTGGCACTTTAATGTCTCCCTGCCATGTGTATGAAGTGCTCGATCCGAGATCTCCCAGTAAACACCCATCGTGCTTCACATGTTTACTCATGAATAATCAATGGGAATTAACTGCCATGTTTGCATATGATTATCTGTTGAGTGTGACCCTGGTGTGACACAGGCTGTGGAGTATTACAGAACCAGACTTTGCTATCCAGGTGCTTATGATGAAATCAGCTGAAAGTGTTGTTTTCAAAACCAATTTCACCTGCTCAAAGATGAATCATTTATGACAAGAAATTCACATGGATGCTTCTAGATGTAAACTTTTCAATATTCAGTTGTGACCAAGGGATCAATAGTTAAAAACACTATCTTATAATTGTTTTGGAACATACCAATATTCAATTCTGATCTGTCAGTCAAGTATTTCATATCACAGTATAAATTTCTGAGAGACAGGACCCAATGACATCACCAACAGCATTTAGTGTGTTTCTCAAGAAGAGACTGTCTGAAAGTGGACGGTTTATTAAGGAGGCCTTCAATGTCACTGCTACAAGTCAAACAGACAAAATCATTTCTATAGCCCCACACAGTCTGACAGAAGACTGATTATTCTGCGTGTATTATGAGCATGTGTGTGAGAATCACCAGGGGTAGAGAGTGAGCACATCTTGCTCTGCTTAACAGCTAGTGTCATTTGTCACAGATTGTGCAAGGACAAGTCAGACAGACGCTGGACAAATCACAGGAACACATATGTGGTACAACTGACAATAGGAGACTTCATCTTGAAACAGTTTTGCCTCAGACAGATCAGATTTCAACACGTTCTTCATGTGTCTCCATGACATCTTTTGAATGCTTCACTGAGGCTTTAGATGCTGTAACCTTTCACAAACAACATGAACGTGCCTCCTATGTCAATTTTTTAATTCTGCTTTGAGAGACATAGGTAAGTACAAAGTAAGAATAAAATATGTGGATAAACAACCTCTATTTTACAATGAAAAGAAACCTTATCAAGCAAGTGATATCGATGTTAAAATCTACACCAAAATGTTGCTCTTCATTGCAAATAAAGACGTTTTTCAGACACATATGCTATCCTTACTGTCTGGTATTGTTGTGGAAGAATAATATTTTTGACAAGGCTTTCAGCTGGCTGGTTCCAATGCGTCTGATCAGAAATGCTCCAGGTTCATTATCTTTTGTGATAATTAAACTGTTTTGAAGGGTGGCTTGATGTTGATGGGGGCATGTAACCATGGATGAAGTTTTGGGTCTCAGAGACTACGGAACAATCACAGGAAACCTCCAGGCGTCAAGCAAGATCATACCATTTCACTTTCTGGGATTCCACAGGAATCCTACTCATGGACTATGTCCCCTCAGGTCAGTTCATAAAGGTCACTATTATACTCATCTCAAAGTCAATGCTAAATCTCATGGAAAACTCAATATGTGTTGTTCTATCATGACAATGTATCGGTGCTTAATTCTGTTGTCATGGCTGCACTGCCTGACTGCTTTGGAACTGTTGGTCCATCGGTTGTATTTGGCACCATCCGATTTTCACATTTTGCCAAACTTGAAAGTACTTGTGACAGGATTATTCAAACGCTGATGATGTAATTTATACTGTGAAGGACTGTTACCTCCACAAAGAGAAGCCTTCTAAGCCAGTGAGATCCAGGCACACATGTATTGTTAACAGGTAGGGGAAGATCTCGGAGGGGATTAGTTGAAGAATAATTAGCAGCAAGCTCCATCTCTGTAGCCATCATTGTTAGACTCACAACCTTCCGATCACACTGTTTATGTCGCATCAATTGTAGGTTATCTCCTGGCAGATCATCATTGTTTCAAGCATATCATTCAGGACAGAATATTCAATCATGCAGTCAACCATGCGTAATGTCCACAACTGATGATATGACAAATGAAATTGACAATCATCTCACCTGTCAAAGTCCCAGGTGTGAAGTCATTAACACTGATTGCTACCTTGACGAATGATCACACCGGCATTGTGTTGGTAGGGGATAGTCCCAGGGTAGAACATGCAACTGATTAAAGAGCTTAGAGTATTTAATTCCATCCTTGTCTCATCTAATCATACCATCAACACCCACTATCTGGGATATTTCTGTATCATATATCCTTAGTATATACAATGTGCGCTTCCTTTGATCTTTCTTTAAATGCATGATCAGTAACCTCTTTGTGTGGCATTTAGAAGTTCATGTGATGAATATATAGGGTATGTCAACAGACATACGACTTCTTCAGTACAATATGTGCAGCATTTTGATGTAGGTGCTAAGACCATCATCAAACAAGTGTAACAAGGGTATAACTTTATCTGTCAATACTCAAGGTGGACCAAGAGGAGTATTCATGTTTTTGCCAGTTGAGACCACATATGAAGTTATCGGCATGTTAGCTATATCCCTTACCTTTGGTATGCATATCATACAAAAGGAGAACATTACATCCAAGACCATTTAGGCGTATGCCATCCATTTCGTCAATAGACATAACTGGTTTCAAAAGTTTGTTGTGTGTAATATCTGTATCTGCGTATAAAAACTCCAGTCAACAACTTTTCACATTGCTCCTGACTTAATACACCAAGAACATCTCTTTAACAAGACCATTACTTGGCGCCAAGGTGTTGTGACCAACTTGTTTAATACTCAACCCTAAATATCAGCTCCCCAGAAACTACAAGATAGAAACATATGTACCCAACAATATATACAAATAATGTTCCCTGTCAAGGCAAAGCAAGAAACTTTGGTTTTGTAGGCAGTTTTGTGAACCCTGAGCACAGCTTCCATCCCTTGCTGTAGTAATGTTTTTTAGGGGAAACTATATCCTGCCACACGCTGGAGGCTTTCTGTCCTGAGACGGCAGTTGGTCGGAGCACGTGCCCAAACATATCTCCACACACAAGCCCTGTCACAGCCATGGCATCAATATCTGTATTAGCTTTCTTCACAAGATGTGCAACAAAGATCAAATATTTTGCATGATGTGTAAACAAGATGATCATGGAAATTGGTAAACATTGTCTTGCTCAGCCAGGGATTATCCTGTTTGTCTTTGGCAATGTGTGTGTTAGTTGCATGCACAGCATTGTGGAAAATTGGAGAGTAAAACATATTTTTATGGCCAGTGCTTCAGTGTTAGCTGAAATGGCAGATTACTGTGTGATTGTACCTGTGTTCTGTATGTGAGGGCCCTACATCCAGGCTTTTGTGTGTATGTGTGTGTGCGTGCGTGCGTGCGTGAGTGCGTGAGTGCATGCACGTGTGTGTGTCTGTCTGTCTGTGTGCGTGTGTGAGAGAGAGAAAACAACACTTAGATGTCGATGAAAGTTTTGAACCTGAAACTTAAGGACCCTTGATAAAGAATTGTGTACACTGTGATAGTGAAGCATGATGATCACCTGATTATCATGCCCAGTTTGTTTCCTTAGAAATATGTTCATCTGGTCAGAGGTCTTTTGATGATGAGGTGTTTCTAACCTCTTTCACAAAAGGAACAATAAGATAGATGCTAGATCGAAAGAGTGAGTATATTTCAAAATATATTCCGCTCTGATACCTTATCAATTTCACTCTTTCACATTGAATGTATTTTCTCTGAAACTGCCGTCTAGTCAGTCGCATGGTTCTGACATACTTTGCCCACGAGTGTCTGTAAGATAATGAGATTGAGACATTTGGAAAATTAAATGTGAAATTTTGCTTAAGCTGACACACATCAATACAGTCATAGTTATGGATCCTCCAAAATGTTCATATTGTTTCATTTTTTATTCTTCAGGTACCAATTTTTTAGAACGTAGTAGATCTGTATTTTCATAAATTGATAATTGACAAGTTAATGAAAAATACTGATGTATCATAAATATAACAATTTCCATCACCTCTAGGAAGTAAGACAGGATGAAACTGTCTGTTTCAGTGATTTCTGTTGGAACTCCCATACTAACAGACATTTTTACCTTTCAACACGTGATATAGATTTCCTAATCAATACCACTGTCATCAAACATTCAGATGTGGCAGTCATGTATGCATATACAGACATGACTGACATAAATTTAAAACAGCCAATTGGAATGTTTCCTGTCCAAGGTTTCATTGACCACTGTTGACCGGCCTGTGTTGACTGCCAGCTTAACGTGAATTGTTTTGGTTTCTGATTGTTTGCCGCTTGTAACCCGACAGAATTTACGTCCGCTAATGACGATCTTGTCATGCTTGCTGTTTGCCGTGGTCCGTCTTTTCTTGTTTTCTGTGAGATTAACATAGGATTAAGATTGTTTTGTTTTAAATTCCTCTATTGGATGAGTATCTTTGGCGGACCATTTTGATATCAGGAGGGTCTCTTGGATTCAATTGACATTGCTTCATGAAAAACAATTCTTATAAATGGTAACTGTTTTGTGAAAATGGCATATTTTGATTGCAGTAATGTGATTTAACACAGATTAGGTATAATCCATGAATTCTGAGCAAACAGCATTCCAAGTTCAAATACAAAGTTGTAGAAGTTGATGATGGCGGTGGTAGTTGTAAGTAGGTGCCCATGTAGCACATGTAGTTGCTGGATGTGGGAGTAGCTGTTGTTGAAGTTGACTACCTGACACAGCAATGTTGCCGCTGACAAGTCTCAGCAGCAAGTTCAGCAGCTGTACAAATAGTGACATTACTCATATGTTGTTTTCAGTGTTCTACTCAGCAGAACTTCTGCAGTAATCAGTATAATTACTGTGACCACCTGAGACTGCAGCATGCTAAACTTCCTGATGATGTCTTTCACATGTAGAGATTATGGTTCATCCACCATATGATTTGTCACTTCCTTACATTGTGAGTGAGTGAGTTTAGTTTTACGCTGGACTCAGCATTATTTCAGATATATGGCGGTGGTCTGTAAATAATCGAGTCTGGACTAGACGGTCCAGTGATCAACAACATGAACATTGATCTGCGCAAATGGGAACCAATGACATGTCAACCACCACCCGATCCCATTAGTTGTCTCTTATGACAAGCATTGTTACTTTTTATTGCATCCTTACATAGGGGCATCCTTGTAGTAGGCAGAAATTCAAATGTGTCCTGTGTGTTGTTTAATGCAGACAGGCAGAAGAGTTGTGAAGTAGGCCAATGAGACAGTCTTCTACTACCTCTTGTATGTGGTATACACTGAAAGCAAGTACTTCTTTGCTGTCTGTTCATTGAACATTTGTCTGATGATTTTGAACACTAATGTTATTTATAGCTTATTGTTCCATTAAAATAATGCAGTTGTTCAAATATTCTGACAGAATTTTTTGTTTTTACTGCAAATTTCCAACCCATGACACATAGGATTTTTCAGTATTTCACTATCAGGAGACAACCAGTAAGAGCTGAGTTAAAAGCAAAATTGTGTTTTTTCAGCATATTTTCCCCCACCTGAAGAGCCTCTGCGATGATGAGGGGCCAGTATCCCTCTTGTTCCTGTTGGGGCAGTATCAGTTCAAACACCGTACACACTGTGCAGGATTCCACAGGGCACCGTGACTGAAACACAGGCTCATCTTGTTTTTATACACCTTAACATTATTTGATGGATCTTAAACACTTTGCAATAAAAGCACCTGTAGATTGAGTATACAGGAAGTGTAGATAGCGTGACACCCTCAGAGCTATACCAGACGTAGGGGTGCTCTGCCAGATTTGGAAGGATCTGCTGTGTCAGCAAGAAATGGGAAGTCCATGTTTGGCCTGACTGGGAGCCTAATTGTGAAACTTGTTTGGATGTCAAGAACTAAATTTCAATTATGTTTGAGTTCACCAACGCTCTGTCAAAGAATTGGAACTGTGGCTCGCAGGTTTCCAGACCATTAGCTATATAGAGGTCAAACCTCTGAACATCTAAAGGGGTAGGAGAGTTTTCTTTTTTGTAATCTGACAAGTTTTTTGTTCAAATCAATCTCCAAGATAATGCTGTGTTGTTATCATGGACACGAGTGGTACCTAGTGTCACTGTTTCAGCCAGTCACCATGCGGAACTAATATACATGTGCAATCACTGGAGGTTGGAAGGAACATGATATCAATATGGGAAGGTTGTAGAGATAGTATACAATCATTGGAGGTTGGAGGGAACATCATACCATTATGGGAGATTGTAGAGAGGTATATCATATGGGAGATTGTGGAGATGTTATACCATCATTGGAGATTGTACGGAACATCATACCATTATGGGAGATTGTAGAGAGGTATATCATATGGGAGATTGTGGAGATGTTATACCATCATTGGAGATTGTAAGGATCTTCTACACTTGGAGTTAGTGAGTGAGTGAGTTTTTACACCACATTTAGCAATATTTCAGCAATATCACAGAGAGGGACACCAGAAATAGGCTTTACACACTGTACCCATGTGGGGAATCTTCAACTTGGCAAGCAGACTCTTTAACAGCTAGACTACCCCTCCACCTCACAGTCATTGGAGATTGGAGGGGACATAATACTGTCATGCTTTGGGGATATTATACAACGACAACTACATAGGCCATGATCCTAGAACATATATCACATCAGAATCAAAATGTAAGGAAGAAACAATATTGCAGAAAAACATGTCTCTAATTTGTTGTGGCCTCGGTACTGTTCACGTATAAAGAAACTCCAGATACACATAAATGATTTCACTGAAAGTAGCCGCCTGTGCAACAGAAGAGTCACATAAAAGCATGGCTGGTTTTGGACAAGGAGTTAGCCTATCACCATAAATAAGTCAGTTGGGGGTCAATACTTACAGTTTACGATCATTTGATTTAGGGGTAATCCCTTGAAGTTAAACAGTGTCACACTCAGTCAATCTCTGCCTCACCTGCGACGCTGTACAGGTACTTATACCTGTTATACACCTCAACGTCACATTGACTTGGGAGAATTTATAGAGCTGGTTATAGATTATCTGAGAAAATGTAAACGTCAGCAATAGAAACATGTGGGATGGTGCTATAGAAACCAATTAACTCTGTTGTTTTGGTATATTATAGGATAAAACATTACTGGACTCAGACACAACATGATAATAAATGTATCATTTGGTAGCTAAGTACTGGTGTGTATAAAGCAATAATGATTTACTGGTTGGGGCAATATTAAGTACATGGAGCATATATCCTTACTGATGGTGTTAAGTTGAGCAAACTCATTTTAAAAATTTAGTTTATTTCAAAACCAACCAAAAATTAATCTTTCTGCAGAAATGTTGTTCAAGAGGAATCACTATCAAATGCAAGAACTGATTCCGATGGATATTGAAATAAAAAGAACTGAAATGTTGATGAATTTAGCAAATATGTTACCCACTTCTGGCTCAGAAACTTGATAGATGTGGTACCTACTGTTTTAAAAGATATGCCAGAGAAGGAAAAGATAATTCATATGCCCATAATGACTTTCTGACCAACCTCCACACCAAATTAATTTCTGTGAAACAAAGGGGTAAAATTATGTCTGGACAGGTCAAGCTAAAGATATGTAATAAATAATTCAAACTTATATATGCAACATATGTGGCCCTATTAGCTAATATTGCCATGAAACATGTGGTAAGTATCTGTTGAATGATGTGATATGTAATAAACTTGTCCTGGTCCATCGTCTTACCATAAATATGCCAATATTCCACTTACGATCCACCCACCAATTCTCCCAATGTCAGACAATAAAACCGTTAAAAGTACATTAAAACTGGTCTCGAGTCAAATCAAATTTAATATCATCTTAAATGCAAACTTAGCCCTTGCCTTTGACTCAAGTGTGTTTTATGGGATGCTGTTTGATATTACTGAGTTAACAAATCGTAAAGTCATCACTCACATGCTTCACCTTGGCCCCTATGGAGTCAGCTAGGTCCTCACAGGGATCGAGGCAAGTGTCAAGTGGAGGTATGAGGACCTGTCTGAGATAAGGCGAAAAACACTGATAATCTCCCTTGATCTTTATTAAAGACGTTTCATTGAGCATCGTTCGTCTGCCCATTGTTTGTACAGATCATAAGTGCCAAAAGTGGGTGATATCAGTAAATTATTGCACAGGAAATCGGTCATATATGTTCATGATTGCTGGTGGATGTTCTCGGGGTGTTATACAGCTCATCCAATATTGTCCAAGTAGCTTGAGGTTGGCATTAAAATTAGGAATAAATCTTTTCTGAAATGATGTCAAGATTATATTTGTGAGTCACTGTTACACTGATAATGTGGCTCATTACAAGGGATTAGATATGGCTTTTTCAGAAGGCAGAGAGAAGGTATCTGATAATGTGAGAAAGAGGATTTTCTGGAGCTATAGGGGTTTGTTCATGTCAATGGTGGCCTTTTAATGATGAATCAAGTATGACAAAGTTGACTTAGATGATTTACGAATGCTGAAACTGTTCGTCATTTGTTGAACCCCCCAATCCTAAAATCAATCATTGATTCGACACACACATATTGTTTTGTGTCATTAAAGATTCACTTAAACAGTACATGGTTAGTTTCTAGGTATAACAAAGCAACTAACATGCAAATTATTACATGTTTCAACTAGACATAAAATTAGTCCAAAGCAAGAGAACTAGGACATTGATTCTGATTTGTTGAACCCCTTCATAGTAAATCCGCCTATATGGCGCTCATATCCAGGCACACTGTCGGCTCACGGCGCTACGTACGTTGCTACATAGTATCTGATAATGTGAGAAAGAGGATTTTCTGGAGCTATAGGGGTTTGTTCATGTCAATGGTGGCCTTTTAATGATGAATCAAGTATGACAAAGTTGACTTAGATGATTTACGAATGCTGAAACTGTTCGTCATTTGTTGAACCCCCCAATCCTAAAATCAATCATTGATTCGACACACACATATTGTTTTGTGTCATTAAAGATTCACTTAAACAGTACATGGTTAGTTTCTAGGTATAACAAAGCAAAGTCCATGGTATATATTAAATACTGATAACATGACAATGACCCTAAGTGAAGTGTTACATTGTATATTTTAAAAACTGATAACATGACGATGACCCTGCAGTGGTAAAGTAGTGACAAAATATTAACAAAGCAAAGTGTTACATTGTATATTTTAAAAACTGATAACATGATGATGACCCTGCAAAGGTAAAGTAGTGACAAAAAATTAACAAAGCAAAGTGTTACATGGTATATTTTAAATACTGATATCATGACGATGACCCTGCAATGGTAAAGTAGTGACAAAAAAATAACAAAGTGAAGTCCATGGTGTATCTTAAATACTGATAACATGACAATGACCCTGCAAGGGTAAAGCAGTAACTTTCTCGTATGCTCATCTGCCTCAGTAATAATGATGAATGTACATGTTTGTTTTAAAAGCGATGACATAAATATAAATATGATATAAACACCAACAGCATTTTTATGTTATTCATGGATTTTTTATGCGAGTTAACCAACTGGCACACAAATGGTAATACTTTATTTAAATGTAATAGAATAACTGCTTGAACTAGAAGCCCAAACAGCAATATATTACTTAGAGTTCCAGCAGCGGTGATACATGTGAACCTGTGTTGTCTATCTACCCCATCAGTCATGGCCATCTTCAAAGTGTTAGACTGAAATACATCACCGCAAAAAAACATGGCCTCAGCATAGCACCTTGTAGAAACCCATCTCTATCCAACTAACATGCAAATTATTACATGTTTCAACTAGACATAAAATTAGTCCAAAGCAAGAGAACTAGGACATTGATTGTGATTGTATGGGAAAAAAACATGGCCTCAGCATAGCACCTTGTAGAAGCCCATACTGAAATATGTCCCACCCCACCCCCAAGAAGTGATGTTAAGTGATGAGGAGGAAGCTTTTAGTGCCAAGGTTATGCTGACATCAGAATTGTCTTTCTTCCTTCTGTCCCCAGTGCCAGATAGAGGAAGGGCAGATAACCCTTTGATCCTGACAAAGCAAAGACATAAGCCCATTTTCAGTGGTGAGATAATCTGAAGATTTAGCAGCTGTACTGGGGAGAGATAACTGACAAGTGTGAGCAGACCAACAGTTAACACACAATGGTTGGACTTTGTGCAGGATTTACAGGTAAACTTGAACCAATCTCTTCTAATGTTTCTATGTAACCTATGTAGATAGGCTTTTACTTACCACCCTGGAATGTTGCATTGGCTCATTGAACCAGACCTATTCCCAAAATTATTGAAACATTTCTTCCATGTGGTGGCCTAGAACTGGAGGACATATTCTCAATAATAAGTCAATCATTATTTATGTCATCACCTGGAATATGATTCTATTTACTTGCAATATTTGTATTACCGCTATTACTGTGTATAAGTCAACCACCATAGATAAGCCAATCCCATTACTTGACCCCTAAAATCAGTGTGATAAAGGTACATAATTAAGCTGAAGAATACAATCAACAACAGTACTCGTAAAAGTTGTTAAAATTTAACTTATAACTGATTATTTCCATCTTTTACTCTTTTTTTAAGGTATGAATGCACATTATAATGTGTAATTATAGTTAAAATGTTTTTTTAATGATTGGAGACAAAATAGCAACCGATTAAGATATTTCAGTAAGGTTTAGGTGAGATATTTCTGTTAAAAAAAACATTTTAACTGTTCTATATCATAAATTGTATTTGTTAAGTTCATAATCTATTAAGCAGCAGAAAATATTAAACAAACATTGTATTGCCTCTGGCGAAAATGTTGCATGTTATTGTTGTACTTATGAATTAATTGTGTCCTATTAAATTAACATCTGTTCTTACAATATATAACTATTTGTTTCACAAATCAATAACTTTATTCTTCTTTCTGATGAAGTTTTCATTAGTCCATGGGCAATAAAAATATTGTAGGTCCAGGTTGTATCAAATGGTTGTATCAGCATTGTCCACCTGTATTCGACCGGGAACGTTTGATGTCTCCTGTTGTACAGGTGTTCCCCATTCTGTACGTGTTTACATAGACAATAATGTGAAAGCTGCCAGTGAAACATGATAGAAGAAGCCCTTATATAGTCCAATCTGTTTAACTTTCTCTGACCTCGACTCTCAGCCCAAATGGACTGCCCTCTTGTGCTTGCCTTTATGTATCTATCACAACACCTTTTTTTCAAACTGAGTGACTGTTTGTCTCTGTTGTTAATGTTTCTGACAATCCAATTTGATCCTTTTGTCCATGTGTCAGTTTATTTTACCTCCCATCTTCATTTACCTGATAATTTAGTAATTTTCAAATTGTGGTTTTTGCCAGTCTGGAGCCTGATGGCTGGAGGCTGTTTGGGTTGTAGGGACAGATTCCTGTCAGAATGATAAGAGTTCATCATGAGTGAAGTACAATAGAGAAGTTTTTCAGTAGTGCCCCACTCGCCACAAGCCGTGTTTACAGTTTGACAGTTCGTCAAGACAGCGGCTCTCACAAAGGCTTTTCACCACAATAGAGAATTAAGTGAATTTCTGCCTCTGAAACCAAGTTTGGACAGTTCGCAACATGTCTGTCAATAGTTGACCATTGTACGCGAACGTTTGCTGTGTCCACAATAAAGAGAGGTAATACCTTTGCTTTTTCCTTGTTGTTTATTCGTTGATTATTGACAACTGAATTTTTGGTGAATTGATAAGATTTTCAGGATTTAGAACAGTACCGTGCATTGTCTTAGTCAGTGAAATGTTCAGGCTGTGTACAACTGCTTACGACTGTTTCAACTAAATAGTCAGCAAGTGACAAAGAAATTTGCTTGTCCTAAGTCATTGGTGAGTTAAAGTGAAGCTTGAAGACAGACTCCTGCTGAGGACTTCGATATTGTTCTAGATTGGGAACTCCTTTCAATATTTCTGATTGGAAACCTCTTGTCTCTATTCATTGACTTGTTACCCAAAGATGGATTAGACCTCTGAGTGTTAAACCTCTGAGTTCATAGTGTGAAAATGATTTGAATGTGTGTCGAAGAAGGCCAATAATCAAAGGATTGTTGTGTTGGGAGCTTCTCTATAGGCCTCCGCGGATTAGATGCCGCTTTGTGGAGTTAATAGATTTGTTATGCTTCATTAAATACTCTTTCCCGGATTGTTGCCAAGTCGAGTTCAATACACAGGTCATATGGTTGAAGCGGACTTGTCTGCACCCAAGTCTCTAACATACCCAAGATCACTGCTCTAGCTTCCAGATGAGTAATCAAGGTGAATGACAGAGAGGGGGTTTCTGATGCCATACACCTCCATTCTAGAGCTCCAGTGCCATAGCCTTTGATCCATGCCGAACACCTGGATGTGGCTTGCTGACCAGGAATTGGATCCCAAATTGGGCAGATCTAATTGTCTCCTCAGGTAGATATACTTATTACCCATTATATTTGATCTCTGGTGATCACTCAGGGGTAAAACTAATGATATCAGCCTCAGCATGACGGGTCAGGACTGACAGTCATAGCTTGCAAGCACTGCTGCAATACCTCCTTGACAATATCTTACCCCCCTTACTGTGCACAGTATCTTACCCTCCTTACTGTGGACAATATCTTACCCTCCTTACTGTGCACAGTATCTTACCCTCCTTACTGTGGACAATATCTTACCCTCCTTACTGTGCACAGTATCTTACCCTCCTTACTGTGGACAATATCTTACCCTG
This sequence comes from Haliotis asinina, assembly GCF_037392515.1. Taxonomy (NCBI): domain Eukaryota; kingdom Metazoa; phylum Mollusca; class Gastropoda; order Lepetellida; family Haliotidae; genus Haliotis; species Haliotis asinina. The sequence goes on along the minus strand of NC_090281.1, from coordinate 67,703,313 downwards.
GTTACTGTACGTGTATGTGTGTGTATGTGTGCATGCACATGTGAAAGGTAGAGATGGGAAACATTAAGGATGTTGAGAAGCATGCAAAAGACTGATGAGAGTGTTTTTGTGGGGTGGCTGCCTTCTGTACCTTGTCAAAATTGCTGTGTAATTCTTTGTAAGATGTTCATTGCTGTCATTTAATTTGCCAATTTCAGGGTTTACTGAAATCTGGCGAGGATAATGTTTTCAGTATAAAACTGATACATTTCATTATGATATAATTAAGAGAAAGGTGCAGTAAATGTTTTATTTGATAAGCAAATGTTATGTTATGTAATGTTAATTGTTTCTAATTGTTTCAGTGATTCCTCAGATACTATACATCATATGAACTCATTATACAATCACAATACAGGAAATGGGACTTTTAATATTTATTTGTATAATCTAAAATTTTGTAAAGCAGCTATATATAATTTTTTTATTGGAGAATGTGTCAGTTGTTGAATGGCACACACCTTGTCCATGTAGCTATGTGACACCAGCGTGTAAATTAAAGTTTTTGTTGTATTGAGTACTAAGGACAGGGTTGAATATCAACTCCTAGACATACTGGTTGTGTTAATTAGTGGTAAAATGTGATCTTAGATTATGTCTAGTCATCGTGTTGGTGTGTGCTGAGAAGAGAGATTATTACTTGAATACACATGGCCAAGTGTTCAACCTGAATATGAGAATGGCTACAGTGTATGAATTTTATTTTGAAAAGTCACAAGCCAGGAGGACTAGTTGAGTAAAAGTGTTACTAGCCCACATCATGCTTCATGGCTCTGATCAATATCTAAATGCACATTGGCCAGAACTGGTGTGATTTTAATTGAATATGGTAAGTTATTATATATAAATCAAATCATAAGCACAAAAAGTAACATTGTCACAAACTGTTGGTAGACAGACTTTTAAATCCTTAGTAACTGACATCATAATCATGTGCAAAAAATCCAAGTTATTTGATATTTTCATCTAGCCAGTCGGTACATCTTTAGCGTTATATTTCTGTCTTTGAATGGCATTTAGAAGTGGAATGCATAAGGAAAGAAGATTTATGGATGTCAGCTTCTTTATTGTGAATTGTGTTATTGACAATAAAGAAGTTGACATCCACCATTACTAATACATTACTGGCCCGATTTACAATCAGGTAGCATTTGGCTAGTGGTCCAGCAGCTATTTTGAATGCTGGATGGCGTTATTTCCATTATTTCCGAGGTGAGAGCATTGGAGATATTGGAACACTGACAGTTCTCATATCAGTGTGAAGGGCATGGGCATAGTCATCACTTGTTTCCTAACTACCGTAGTGATCACCATGTAGTCATCACTTGTTTCCTAACTACCATAGTGATCACCATGTAGTCATCACTTGTTTCCTAACTACCGTAGTGATCACCATGTAGTCATCACTTGTTTCCTAACCACCATAGTGATCACCATGTAGTCATCACTTGTTTCCTAACTACCGTAGTGATCACCATGTAGTCATCACTTGTTTCCTAACTACCATAGTGATCACCATGTAGTCATCACTTGTTTCCTAACTACCGTAGTGATCACCATGTAGTCATCACTTGTTTCCTAACTACCGTAGTGATCACCATGTAGTCATCACTTGTTTCCTAACCACCATAGTGATCACCATCATTGTGGATGTGTCATGTATAATGAAAACTGGTCCTTGTAGCTAGGGCATCATGACATGAACAATTATAAATTGCAGTGTCATTGCTATTGTGATGTCATCAACAATAGAATCAATAGTCTTTTAGGAATGGTATTTGCATGACATCAACAATATGGCGGAATGTTAATTTCCACATTAAATGCTGACAGACAGGACTGCATCAGCTGCCTATAGAGCACAGTGCTAATGATACCATAAATATCAGCCCTTGCATGTCGAGCAGTGAAATATGAACACAAATCATTAGTCAGTCATAATTAATCAACTACTGAATATTTTGTGTTTCCAAAACTGTAAATGTCAGACTTAGGTTTTTTGTTACAAATGTTAGCTCTTCTTTCCATTTGAGATTTGTTCTACTTTCTGTAAGTGTTTTTTCTCCTTGTGCAAAAAACAGGTTATAATGCATTAGATAGATAGATCTTTATTCCTGGGCAAAATCAACCCATGTTTATACAGGTTGTCAGATAGCATAGTACGCAAGACTAAACATATACGTAATTAATTAACATGAATCCTTCTGAAACAATTTATGTAATAAATACACATAGCCAGGTTTCTAACGACATTCGCATGCACTGATTTCAAAAGCATGTAATATTTGTTACGTGTAAGGTATGATATAAATTGTCTAGGTATGTACTTCTCGTGCAGTGTTTTTAGCAGATACAAACCATCAGGAAAAGGTATTGATGTCCAATGTAGCCTTCACAACACACAAAGCACTGCCTTCAAAGGAAGTAGTGAAATATTTCTATTTTGATTGACAGAATTTTTGCACCTCTTTTAGCAGTATTCTAGCAGTACCACAGCAGGGGACACCAGGGGACATATTGGACCCATATGGGGACTTGAAAGCAGGTTTTTGGCGAGATGGGAGAACGCTTTGACCACTAGGCTGGCCCAACACCCCAATTTCTATTTGGAGACCATGGGAACTGCAACAAAATTACTCCATGTCCATGCTGAATTTTGCAGTTGGTAATTGTTTGAGGGTATCATTCAGTTACAAAGGAATTCGCCATTCATTTACCATTAATTTTACTTAGGTACCGGACATTGATTCTACTCTCAGTCATTGATCATTGTTTACATATGTTTCTAATTTCACTGACTCATTGGAAACACAGCTTTTCAGTGGGTGCAAGTGTTTCTAGTCCAGTTGTGAAAACCCTGTGCTAATTAACATGCTTTGGATCATTGATTACTTCCTTGTAACATGTCTTAAATGAATCAAGCAAGTCCACACCATGGTACCGCTAATACAAAATATTTATTTCCTCCGTGGGAAATTGTCAATTTGTTTTTGAACAACATAATAAAACAGGTTCATGGCAACAATGGATGCAATTGGGGAGAAGACTACAATCCTTATTGAAGACTATACATGCTTGAAAACAACATGAAATGGACAGTCAGTCATGTCATGTCAATTTCACCAGCTGCTTGAGCCTCTGATGTACATTATCAGCTGATAGCATTATTCTAGTGATATATGAGTTGGAACACACTGGGATACATATCTCAATGATTATAATATATAAGGATTATGCTCACTGAGTGGTAGATCTCAATAGCAGAGCGAGATTACTGTTGTGTGTAAGTGATATATAGTTGTACATTTCAGTTAACTTCTATAGGCGACACTCCAAGTGTCCCTGATATGTGAGTGTATCACTGCGACACCTCAACCATGAAAGGTGAAAACAGTGGAAGTGAATTAATGCCAGAGAGGAGAACGCTACCTTTGTGATTGAAACTTGGAGAGAATGGAGGCTGACTGGCTTTCTTGAACTGAAATATTATTACTTCAAATCCTTTATTGCATGGCAAGCAATGTCCTACATATCATTTCTAAAATAAGGGGTAGTATGAACACTCATGTTGTTATTTAACTGGATACCATTTTGATAGAAATAAAATAACTTGTTGACAGTATAACTAGATATGACAAGTACATAAAGTTTATATGTCACTAATTAAGGAAACTCATGACTAATAATTTACCACAGAATTTAGCCTTTATCATGACTAAACATATTTGTTTGTTAATACTGACATATCTTTGGCAGCTAATAGATATTAATAACACATATTCTACATGCCGCCAACTGCTATCTATTAATTATTCATACCTGCAATAGATTTGCAAGCATCACACAAAAAAGCAAAAAATGTAATTAAAAAATTTCATCATTGTTCTAACTGTGTGGACAGTTTACTGTAAAACACAATATTGATCATTGTTACGACATGTATTGATGTATGTTTTATATGCATTTGTGGCGTCATTATATTTTATGACATAAATACAGACATGTCTATAGCTATGTTGATAGCAACCAGATATCTCATCAATTTCATCACCACAGCAAGTTATGTGCTAATCAATATCTGTCACGTCATCCTGTCTTACCCATATCTCTGCGGTAATTACTTTGTGAAAGACAGACAAACATCAACGGTTTCTGCTACATATAAGAGCCAATTGTTGCCATTGTTTGTCAAGATTAGCGCCAGAGTCAACAGAGATTCTTTGTATTTTCTGTTTGTCGTCCCATATTAAAAACACATGCAAATACAAAGCCGTCAAGAAACCAGCTTTTTGCTCCAAATCATCCCGAGAATTATGATTATTTTGACATGATCGTGGACCGTGTTTGAGGTCCCCGCGTTTACACAGATTTATGGTGGCTCGTGATGTTTGTCCTCGCTGCTATTTTGACTCGTAGGCTATGCTTTTATGGACACATGTTTGTCAACAGATTAACTCGGAATAGACCATATATTTTCGTAGGAAAGTCACAGCAGTTTGTCAACAGTCTTGAAGCATCCCTGTAAGATATGCTTTGTGTTTTGAGGTGTGTTAACACAGAAGTGAGGTCTGTTACCCTGTCACATGGTGACCAGATACACAGATACAGGCCAGGCATCATGTGAGAGATGCTTCTTTGTGTTTGTGGCCATGTTCCACTGTTGTGTAACTGCAGGAGAAATTTTACATGAACAGTCATCGCTGAAGACAGATTGGAGAAACAAATAGCCTGGTAATTCCTGTATGATTGATGTAAGTACGTAATGTGTCTTCATATACATAACTGACTTCCTCCTGTAGGAAGTTGCCTGTTAGATTATCTGCTCATGTCTTTAAACATATATACTATAATCCTTGGCCTCCTTTCACAAAGCAGTGAGGTGATCATATTAGTAATTAAGGTAGTCTTAGTGCAATGTTAAAGAATTGGTGTTAAGGTTAACCTTAGTTAATGTTGCTTTGTGGAAGGAGCCCAAGCTGCTTTTAATGTTCATGAGTTACTATTTTCAGTCTTAACCTTCCATTGTAAATGAATTCAGATGTAAGTTTCATGCAGCAAAGATAAATGAAAATATTCATGACATTAATAGAGGTATTTATGGCATTCTTCAATAAGGCATCTTATTGCTGATGTTATGGTAACAAATTTAGAAATGAGGAAATGTGAAGTGATCATGGGGAACTTGGTGCCCATCATTGTGTACATGAAGTGAAGTATGAGATGTTTGGAGCAATGTTGGACAATGGTTTGAGGAACTATATTTTTGTGTCAGGGCCTACCAAATTAATTACTTCCATATCAGTCTTTATCTTAACTCCTCTTATTTGGATATATCTGTTATTTTCCACTAGCTCCACCTCTAGAAATCTAGGTCAAAAGGATAGCATTTCTATTGCAGTGACATTGAATGTCCAAACTTTGTAGTGTTTTTCACACACAAGAAAATATAATACTAGGGAAAATGTTGTAACAGATTTTATCATTCTAATGTAACATCTGGAACTGAGCCAACTAACACCCAATCCTGCCTATATATATTTGGTATATACAGCTTATCCATCTGATCGATCATGGCCGGTAGTGATATAACACTATTTCTTATCCTCATGGCTGGCCAACATGATATCAGTGTTATCCAGAAATGTGACAGATGTGGTGAACTTTTTTTGATTGGACACATGTATGGTTGGTCAACCTGACAATCCTGTCAATCCAGTGATCAACAGCATGATCATTGGTCTACACAACTGGGATACAATAACATGTGTCAACCATGTCAGCAAGCCTACCAAGACTACCAATCCCATTAGTCACCTCTTACAACAAGCATGAGTTACTGAAAACCAATTCTAACCCAAATCTGCACAGGTCTACACAGTTATTGAGTGTGGTGGCAGCTTGTCAAAGTCTTGTAGCACAGTCAGCTGTAGGTTCAAGTTACCAACAGATGATCAACCATGTCTGATTCTCACAAGGAGCAAATTCTCCATTTAGCACAGTCCTTGAGCCACTCTAGATAAGCAGGGAGCATGAGGGCAGCCTGGGGGAGTGTCAAACGCTCCTTCAGGTGACTCTAGGGTAATGGTGTGTACTGCAGCAAGTGCTGATAAGACTAACGCCACTTTACTGCAGTGTACAGGCAGCAGCTGAGAGGGATTGTGACCGGTTTGGGACAATGCTTGGGCAATTCAAGCAACTTACTTGCTGTTAGTAGGTAATAAAGATAGTGTGAATACCTATCACCACTGTTTGCCAGGGCTTGTTGATCATCATCAGGATAACCGCTTAATGTTGCTTTTTCCGGTGGGAATTGCTGTGTTATAATGTGCTGGGGTAGGTAATGACTCTGTTGATGAACTTGGTGGACGAGGTTATGACCAAAGTCAAACATCGAGCTTCTCGTTGCATTGTACATACACTATTTTAAAGGTAAAGCACATTATATCACATGGAGTAGAAAATGGCTGAAAACCAAGTAATGAGTATGTGTTTGTAGGATCTGAGAGAGAGCAAACTTCTTTAATCTCTTTGAGGATAGGACACGGCCTATTTGTGTGCAGTGATGTTATAGATCACAGGGTTGTAATCAGAGTGATCTCAGCAACTGACCCAGTCTGACTCATGTCACAGGGAATGTATTGTAAGATTTGTCCTGATATATGTAGGCATAACTTTCAGACTGCACTATTCCAACATGTTTGGGGATGTTTATGTGGTTTCATCAGTAGTTTATCCTATGGTTAAGTGTATGTAAATGTGTCCTCTCTTTAATGTGACCCTTGCACTAGTATATGTTTTGTGCTTCAGTAGTAACATAATATAGACTGTGTGTTAATTCACTGAGGAAGCTTCAAATCCCTATTGACAGGGTGAATATTTTCTTAATGAAAGTTCAATCAGGATCCAAATAATTTATCTTTGATTATCTTTCGAGAAATCAAATTTATTTGCATCTTTTGAACAAATGGGATTCACAGTCAGTGTCCTTTGGAGCAAATAGAACTGACCCATTTAAATTTATGATCTTCAAATTGGTGGTTTCAGCAACCCGCAGCTATCATGAAGGATTATTGCATACTAATTGTGGAGATTTATGTGAGAGTAAATTATCGGGATCTGATCTCGAGTGTCAGAGGGCTTTCATCTTGTGTTCTGTTACTCTGCAGTGGTTCTGCACTGATCGCAATCTGGAAAAGACCAAGATGCTGGAATAAATGCACACATGTGATTGGGGGAGTTTTACGAGGTTGAGGATTGTTGATTTACATGTACTCAGTCATTTGAATAATTTGCTCTCATGGAAATGTAATTTTGTAATCTGATACTCCTGATCAGTTAGACTTTCCCTTTTGGAATGGAGGAGGCCAGCAGTTATGGGTTTGATAGTATTATATGTTGCTGCTTTGGTCAGTGAATATATTATTGTATACAGCTGCAGGTGACACAAGCCAGTGAATATATTGCTGTATTCAGCTGCAGGTGACACAAGGCAGTGAATATATTGTTGTATACAGCTGCAGGTGACACAAGCTAGTGAATATGCTGTTGTATACAGCTGGAGGTGACACAAACCAGTGAATATATTGTATACAGCTGCAGGTGACTCAAGGCAGTGAATATATTGTATACAGCTGCAGGTGACACAAGGCAGTGAATATATTGTTGTATACAGCTGCAGGTGACACAAGCTAGTGAATATGCTGTTGTATACAGCTGGAGGTGACACAAACCAGTGAATATATTGTATACAGCTGCAGGTGACTCAAGGCAGTGAATATATTGTATACAGCTGCAGGTGACACAAGGCAGTGAATATATTGTTGTATTCAGCTGCAGGTGACACCAGGCAGTGAAAATATTGTTGTATGCAGCTGGAGGTGACTCAAGGCAGTGAATATGTTGTTGTATACAGCTGGAGGTGACACAAAGCAGTGAATATTTTGTTTTATACAGCTGCAGGCAACAAAAACCAGTGAATGTCTTGTCATATATAGCTGCACATGATATAAATATAACTTTTTGGTAAACCAAAGAGATGTCTAAGGACTTACCTGATAGCTGTTTTTGTGATACTTTTCAAGACTCAAGATGAGAGATGCAAGCTGTTGAAAACTGTCTTTATTTGAAATCAGAGAACATTATGATAATCTTATTTCATGGTCACTTTTGAAACCCATTTGAAAAAAACAACAACATAAATATCAGTTATATTCTGCAAAGAAATGTGTGAAACACACTGTGTTTTTTTGTCTGTATGAGTAACAGTAGAATTCATGGGAAAGGATAGCAGAATGAATATCTGTCCATTGTATACAGCTTTTAGCAGCACATAGAAACCTTGAGCCAGTCTAGATGCTGCAGTGCATGTGTGACAGTACAGGATGGCATGTGTACATAAATGTTGTGATCATGGTTAATTGGATGATGTGAATTTATTAATGATTCAGACATGCTTAAAAGTTATGAACATGCTTAAAAAAATGTAAGTGTAGTGATGAAATATCTTTATTTTGTATTTAAACACTTCATATTGTCTTTAATCACTTGACACCATCATGTCAGAAAATGATGTCTCCATAATACATTAGTGATGACAGATAAATCAGCAGGAAAAGGCAATGTGTCAAGCATAATGATAATGTGATCAGCAGACATTTCTTAGTATATTTTCTAATGGTGCACATTTTTTGTAGCAAATCTTACAATCGGACCTAAAGCCCATACTTTCTCACTAATCGACTTCTTTACTTCCTTCGGGGAAGAAGTCCAAGCTACCCAAATCTGAATTCCCAGATTGACAAGAGACTTTCACAACTGATAAACATCGAGTAGAAGTATGAGTGTAGTTCACAGACCTGTGAAAATCTTTTACATTTAACTCACGTTTTGATGATCTCGACATAGCTGTAAGTCATAAATTGCTGCTGTGGTATACTGTAGCAGATATAGCAGTGATTGTCTATGGGTTGATACTATCTACCTGCCAGCCTTCAGTCAGACTTGATACATCAGCCCCAGGTAATTAGCTTCTTATCTCTACATTCTGCTGTACGCATCACCCCAAGAAGGATACATAGATCGCGACCCCGATACCGGTCTGTATTGGACATCTTCACACTGCCCTATAATCTTTTCATTAGAGTTATCTCAAGGACTGGTCATGCGTGACTTTAACTTATTCGCTGGAACAATGAAGGATTGTCAGGACCCGATAACCATGGCGATGATGTCTGTAGTCTGGAGCATCTCCACATCAGAGAGTTTGTATCTAACACTCTTGACCACTGGTATCTTCAATCCGTTATGAATCTTTTCATGTCTGTGCAAATAAATAACCGATTATGTTGTCCAGTAGTGGGTGACTGGTTTCGGTCAGTATAGATTTTACCTGGTAGATGTATATTTCGCTCACTGCCACTGGGTTATTGATTGGTTTAGCAGAATTGTAGCATGTGACGACGTATATGTACTAGTCGACACGACCGAATCATTGTGACAGAACGTCGTCAATTGTCTCCAACATTGTCTTCGCTGTTATGGGAGGTAATTCATTCTTTGTTTTTGAAAGGATTTCAATTTAGGTCAATTAGTTTCTCTGCCCTGACCTTTATGTGAAAGTGACATTAATGACTCTTGTCAATCACTCTGCTGACCATCAGAATGGCCTAATGTGTAACAACTTGGCAAAAACATGATGGCCACTTGAGCAATCCCTGGATGTCTTCAGCTAATTCTGTTCTGAGATCAATATGTGATTGTTTGTATCAATTAAAAAAATACTGTCATCAATAGAATACATTAGGTCCGTTTAGGAGTCAAGTGGTCATTTTAATTCATCTCCAACATTTCACCATTTAATATGTGATGGATCTCATTCTGTCGGAACCTTTCTGTTGGAAGCAGTTCTTGGAGATTCAGAACAACTGCCAGCCTCACTTTGGTAAATTGTATTGTTGAGGAACCTTGTGAATGTCTGATAATGGGATTAGCCTTGGCAGTGGAATGGTTCAGGTGTAGTGTTGTCAGTTTCAGTAGTCTCATGACATTTCTTGGAATCTTGAATGAGAGAAGACATCATGTAGTGAGAATTACATCATATCGTTATATTATTTTTCAGGCCATACCTATTTTGGCACAAAATTTGTGTAATTACTATGCATGATTTATCTTGATCATTTCATCACAGCTTCTTTGAACCTTCACTTCTTCAGAGCTGTTAGGAGACACATATGGACATACTAAGTTAACTGATTTAATATTGAATTCTCATCGGTCATGACAAATCAAACAAGTGAAAATGATTTGGCCTATGAAGTTCAGGTTTTAACATGAAGTAATTGTGGAATGGTATCACACCAGAAATGTCCCAGCTGATGCCTGTTGCCATCAGTTGACAAGTGTGGTTATCTAAGACAACAATCATGATCAGTAAATTCTTTTCCAAAAAGATAAAGAAATATTGTGAAATGACACGTGTGCACACATTCTGTTCCCACAGAGGGTACTCCTGTCATATCTTCCTGCGTAACGTAATATGACAGGAGTAACCTCTTTGGGAAGAGAATGATGTGCCCAATACTGATGTTAAAAAAACGTTGTGTAAAAATTAATGAATTCCAATCTGAGTCTCTCACTAAGGAATCAACAACACTCGTTTCGCAAAAACAGCATGACACACATACTTGTGCAATACACTGAGAAATGTGACTCAGCATTAATTATGGTCCTTTGTTCCCACAGTGGGTATTTCCAGAAATATGTGTTACCTAAAATGTATCAGGGCTTTAAGAATGTCAAATAAATCCTTAATTTCAATTTTGAAAAAGAGATAAAAACAAAAAAGATAGGTGGTATAAAACATGACCTGTACAACCCAAATGTCCCACTCCTTCGAATCATTTGATCCTGGAGATTTATCAGTGATATATCCTTTCCTGGAGATGTATCAGTGATATATCCTTTCCTGGAGATTTATCAGTGATATATCCTTTCCTGGAGATGTATCAGTGATATATCCTTTCCAGGTTGCTGAGTGAAATGTGTTTACAGCTTGAGGAGGTCTTTGCATCATCTGTTAGATGTTGTTGATATCATCCAGCTGTCACAAAGACAAACCAGGATGTTGTGAAAGAGAATATTCCTTCATCACTTTCAAATCATTTAATGTATCCAGCGCACCTTGAAATATATGCTATACACAACGATATATGCAGTTTTAACTTCATACTGAAACCTTCTGGACCATGTTTTTTTTATGATATTAATTATAGCTCTATGCTTTTAATGTTATGAATTTATACTAAAGTCTGTATTTCACTGAAACAGTTCCGGTAGATTGTTAAAAGATGAAAGGTCTCTACGTAATGAAAAACCTAATGTGCGACTTGTAGAAAGGTAGGGCCATCCGAACAAGTGCCCTTATAGCAGCTCATGCATGGATGGCTGGATTGATAGCAGGTTCTGTCATAAAACGTGAGATGTAGCAAAACTGGTTAATGTCATCCATTTAAGTATTGATACTGGTTAATTTAGCACATTTGCGGAAATGTTTGTGGGGTCGGGTATTTTGTTTTCAATAGGTTTTGTGGGGGAGACCTTGGTCACATAAGGTCGATAAGTTTATGAAATCTGTGGAGGCCAGCTGGAGAACATGTTGAGATGTGAGAGTGTATCAGTGTCAGATTCTCCTCCTCTGGAGCATGTTGAAGCATGACATCCAACTGACAGGTAGGATGATGTAGATTACAGGTACATTTCATACACACCGGAGGTCAGGCCAACTCACTTTGTCATTATGCCTGAACTTAGCAAGTTAGTTCTTACAATATCTCTTACAGGATTATCTGGTCCAGATGTAATCATTTACAGACAGTTCTCATATACAGGCAAGAATTTATGGATGTCAACATTTTTATTATGAGCGTCCATTCACAATGTCTATTCAAAATATAGATGTTTACATCCATAAATTCTTGCCTTTATGTGTATCATTTCAAATACAGTTCAAGGACTCATTGATATGTACCTGAATTATTGTGTATGGTGTTAAACAGCCACCAGTACATGATGGTGACAAGTGTTCATATCTATGATATTCAGTGAATCAAACAAATGGCTTCCTGAGACATACATTCAACAATCCGGGCCTGTCCAGTAAAGTCTGTCTAGATGTGGCTTCACAGTCACAGACACAATGAAGTGTATCATCAACATTGTGAAAACGAAGAGCTATCATCAAGTCATGTTATATTAAGTGATCCGGGAATTTCTCATCACTGCTTTGCCAGTTCTGAATACAGGAGCTGCTTCTACATATTTCAGATTTTGTCCTCACACTTTATACTGTAGTCGGAGACTTCTACCTTTGTCACTGGTATGACTTTTAGAATTGTTACTAGGTCTAGACCAGTTATATTTCTTGTTTTACAAACATTTGTCCTAAGAAAACCCAAAGGCAACATTTTGAAAAGTTAAAAGAAAATCACCAAATTTTCCTTCTCAATACTGAAAGTATTTTACTTAGGCAATTAACAAAGTGTATATAGAGTAAAATACATTCTTAAAAATTGTTGTAACCTCTTGACTTTTTTGGCAAATAAAAGTATTCAGATGGTATTTTCTAGCAGAATATTTTTTTTTGTTGTATTATTGAAAAAAATACAGCCAGCAGATCTGTGAAAGAAGACATGAAATTGGTCTGGCCCAGTAGTAAATATATTACTACGACCAGCCATTTGAGGCAGTGAGGTCATCACCTGTGGTTACTACTGCTGTTCCTCCCCATTAATCAGACCATAGAACATTCCTGGGTACTACTGTTAACCTGTATTGATCGTGTACACGGACAGACCTGAGATGCACCTGTTTGGTCACATGTAGATTTCCACTTGTTAATTACTCTGAAGGAGCTATGTACTCTTGTCAGTGTCACTCCCAGAATGTCCATTCCACCTGAAGAGATGCAGGTGTACTTCATAGGTTATTTATGGCTATCTGTGTCAACAAATAATAGCTGTCCCTTGACAGCAGTCTCTTAAGGACAATAGCCTTGGTCACTGCACACATACTGGAAATATGTAGCTGTAGGAAAATGGAGGGATTATACATGTTCACACAGAATGACGTCCAGTTGATGAACACTAGGAGAGCTGCTTAGAAAATCTAGGTTCAGGCTATTTTGCTAAGTTTTCAGAAAATATGTACAGCATCAAACATGTATTAATTCTGTTACTTGGAAGTGTTGAGACATGCTCAAGGGTTTTAATTTAATTACTAGATACATGTTATGAGTGACACCCAACTCCTTTAGAGCAAGTTTGTTAATATGTGTACTAATCTGGTAATGTTCAGGGATTTTACGGGTGTAATTTCCTGCATACTATATACATAAAAATTGAAATCGGATGCAACAATTATTACCCCCTACAGTGACGCAGAAAAAGTCCAAACACTTTGTGTAAAAACTTTGATCAAGTAACAGTAAGTTATCACTGAGTCTGCTGCTAGCCAGGTTATGATGTCATTTGCAATTTAATTACTGTAATGATACACAATACAATAACAGTAACTCAATTACAACAATATTACAACATATTATTAATAATGATATTTAAGTGTATGGGACCTCCATTTTGTTGACCAGGGCCTCCTCAGAATTAAGAGTATGAGTCTCGGGGGCCCTCAAATAGATGTCCCAAGGTAAGTCCCTGAATGCGTAAGGTGAAATATCAAGAACAGTTTGACTTTATGTACTCCAAAACCCCTTTATTGGAAACTTAAGTTTTTCAGTTTGCTATAACGAAGGCATGCTCATGAAGAATATATCAGTTTTATCATCAGTCCTACTTGATTCATCCTGATTTTTCTGCTAACTCATGCGTACAATACTTTGTTTACTGCCTTGTTAAGCAATCACAGTCTGTCAGTCGTTGTGTAGAATGTTACATCTCCACATTGGGATTTCACTCTCACAGTTACATCGCATGCTTGACTGACATTGGAGGATTGTATTTCAGTTTTCAAGAACAAACAGAAATATATCCTCAATGGTCCTACAAAGGAAACCAGTCCATTAAAGCAGGGTAACAGTTTCCCTTTGTCTCAGGGCTTTGTACATCAGCCAATTGCCATAAACATGCCACATCAAGCTATACACACTTCATCCCTTCGCCGGTTCCAAACATCATCTTCCATACTATAATAACGCCTCCTTTAAAAGCAACCTAATTTACTATTTACAAAAAGCCCAACTGGGCATGTTTATGTTGATGACTCCTTTGTTTAAGTATCACCTTCATAGAAAAGCCATGTTACCTAATATCGACACAACCATGTGAAACGGGGAAGCAAGTTTCCGACTTCTAGAAGGTAAAATGTCAATTATGTTATAATGGAAGCAGCAAGTAAAAAGCTGGTATTGTTTAAATCTTTGAGTAGGGAGAGTTGTAGCAACCACAAGCTGAAACATAACTCTATAATCAATTATTGAAGTTGGTCGACTTCTCGAGAACAAATTCTTTTCATCATCCTGCGACATGGGTGACGCCTAGTTGGGGCTGTTCCAACCCACAAGTTCAGTGTTTTCAATTCTTGCATGTATATTGATTGGAGAACTGCTTGCTACATTGTGAAGGCCATGTGTGTATTATGCGGCAAATTATAATAGCTTCAGGCACAGAGAAAGGTCCAGGTTAGCAATTAATGTAATGAAGCAAGATGTTAAAAGGAAAGACATGGTTGCATGCTGATGAGTGTGGGGAAGTTGATAGTGTTTAATCAAGCGTGAACTATTAAACAGCAATGATAGGAACATGGTTAATATATACTGTATATACTTCAACAAACATTTGTAGATGTTGTACTTATTGTAAATAAGTATTTTTGGGTACAATTTGTGAGGCCCATTTCTGGGGTTTACTCTCACTCACTCACTCATGTTGTTTTCTTTATGGGTAAAATTGTTTATTGGTGTATTCTTGACAAGTCATGTTGTATGTTTCACATTTTGCAAGGTTTACGTTTAAAAAATGTGATTAAGCTATTGCAAAATATGTTTCTAACCAATAAGAAAGTAATATGGATGTTTGTTGTCAGTGTTTAGTAAGAAGAATACTGTTTCTGTAGACTTTATTTCTTTATATTTAGGTTTGAACACATTAATGATCATGTTACAAAACTCATCAGACTGACAGAAAATTACTTTGTAAGCTATATCAGACCAGGAACGTGAGTTGAAAAACCAAGATAATAGAAAATTCTTTTCCCAAGGAATAGGATGTATGTACTTGTGTTCCAATTACTATTTAGGGACTCCGGTGACTTCTCCGTTCATTCGTCTCATGCTTCACAGATCGTCGGCTTGTCTGGGAAATCATTGATTTTAAAATATAGATAATTACCCATTACAGTTAACAACTTCAGAAGGAAGGTCTGTAAGGTGAAGTGGTATTGATCTTGGCGCTGCAGTATGAATGAAAGTAATTAGTTAATTATGACAATTTTAATATTTTAGTCAAATAATCAACTCTGAGCCTTCTGTCATGAATACACAAATATATGTGTCTTTATTTACCTATATTGATGTCTGTAAATTACATGTGATGTTACTATAGTTCTGTGATGAAGATGAGAATGACAGGCTGCCCACGTTGGTTGTCAGTTGGTATGGTTGTCAGTTGGTATCCTTGCGAGTGACAAGTGTCCTCACTGCCAGTCATGAGGTCATCCATGCATATATTGTCCACAAATTGTTTATTCCTTTATCTAAAACTTGACTGCTTCAAACTTCACAGCTGAAGTCATCTTCATTTTCAACAATTATTAATGCCCCTTAAACAGATCCACTGATTGTGCTTAGGCCAGACCAATCTTATTTCTCATTTTACGAATCCAGTTGGTCATATTTTTTCAAGAAACAAAAAGTAGGTAATTCCTTTATTGACCTAAAATATAAATTTACAAAAAAGGACCATATTTTTCATAATTTTTCCCCAGGTACATTTCATAACTTTCCAAAAGTAAAATACTTTCAGTATTTAAAAGGACTATTACTTTGGCAGGTGATTTTTTTTTAAAACGTTTCCCTCCTACCTTCAGGTTTTCTGAGGACAAAAAATCTGTAAAACAAGACATAAAACCGTTCTGGCCTTGTGTAAAAATATTGAAATGTGGCAAGTGATTCAGATACATGTTAACATTAAATTGAGTTTCTAGGTGAGTGAGTGAGTTTAGTTTTATGCCACATTCAACAATATTCCAGCTATATGGCAAGAGTTACCAGGTAATTATTTTCAAATGAAGACAAGAGACATTTATGAACAGTCTCCCTGTCTTTATCTGGTGCATGTGGAGGTACTCACGAAACTGTTAGTGCCCCATAACTCTAGCTGGAGTAAGGTAGATTATCCCTGTCATAGTGATTTATTCAGAAGAGGAAGTTTTAAGCTGTGTCATGAAATCAAATTTAATATTGTGTTTCCCCTCTTGACTGCAACCTTCAGAAGAGCAGCAACATTACTGATGGCCTCATGACACAGCCACTCCTTCAGCAAACGTTTATCTTATCTGGGACACTTATGTCAAGCACTTATTACACAACACAGATATTCCGGATGTGATGCTGTCCCTGTATTGGGTAGCTGTGTATTGCCCACCCAGACAAAGTTAAGTGGGTACCCTGTATCTCCCAATGTCTGCAGTGTCACCTGTAGCCAGTCTCAATATGGGTACCTCCTGCATCAAAGGAGTTAATTATACACTTCCATGTAAACTTAAATCACAAAAGCAATAATAAATAAATTTATTTCTAAATATGCAATGTCTTCTTAAAGTTTTAGTGAATGTCTGTTAAGATTTTACAGAATTTTCAATATCCTCAGCCAAATATTCCAGATGTGTCAGCATTACTCTCCTTTAAGCTGTTGATCATGAAGAAGATTCCTGAAAGTACTCAAATGGTTTTGGAATTAAAATGAAATCATATTTTCAAAACATTTTCTGGACATACGTGACATGCTGTTTCATGTAAACACTGATCACTTTGCGTTTGAATGCAAATTTTCGAATGTTTCTTAAGTCTTAATTTTGGTATGAAATTGTGAAAAATATTATCCATTTCCCCTATCAGTCAAGGTTCACAGGATTGCCTATCACCGGAAAATATGACATGTGAAATATCTTTTGCCAAAGGTGTCTGAGAAATGAATGTTGATAAATACCTGCTACAGTTGTCAAAATTGTTGTGAGAGTGAAGTCAACATTGTTACGATCCCAGTACATGACACTGACATGCATCATACAGTGCAGTGCCGGGATACCTCCTGACAGAGTCCTGAGATATTGCAGCAATGATGAGATCAATTGAATCTAAGCTGTACAGAATGTGAGGATCTGCTGCACAGAATAGCACAAATAGTTTTCGTGTGCCATGTGCCAACATACATGTATTGACTTCCATTTGATTGTCATGGCTATATTTTTACTATATCTTGACCATGTCTTGACTATATTTTGACTATATGTTGACTATGTCATAATTATATCTTGACTCTGTTTTGTCAGTGTTGATGACGTCTTCTCTTACTCAGTGATAATTCATTGTGGTAGGATGAGGGTCATATGTATTTCAGGGCATTCAGTATTGCAAATTTAGTTTTCTTAATTTCATAAAGTTTTACTTTTAAATAATTGGTTATGATCATGAATTTACAACAAGACAACTGACATCTACAGATGGATTTCAGGAAACATGTATTAGATATATGGGTGAAAATGTATATTTTTCAAATATTTATCAGCCAGACTGAATACCAGACGTTGGTGGAAACATGTCTAACCAATCCCACTTGTTCTCACCTGTCACAAGCACATGCAAGGTATGATGAGAATTCACCTGAACAAACATATGGTGCATGTCAAAGTAGGACATTGAATAGAACATTATGTTGGTCACTGATGTAACAATTTGGAAATGCAACCCACGAGATCTGCATTGTTGTAAATAGAATCAAATATCTTTCGAGAATATGTGATATGACAATTGTTAATATTTTCATAGAAAAGTTATGGTCCTTGGTACCAAATCAAAGGTTGTTTAATGTAGAAATTGGAATTTGGAACTGCTTGAATATTGCATCACATTGGAGAAACAGCCCTGTGAATAGTATTTTGTCTCAGCATTTTTTCTGTAGATCAAACTATCATGCAGATAAATCTGTTTCCCTGATCGTATATTCACATTCAGATAAGGAAAGTGATTATTGACCATTGCTTTGTGATATAAGGCCACCATAATTGATGAAGCCAGTTAAATAAATGACAAGATCTGATAAAAGTTGTTTAAAAATTAAATTCATTAGGGTAGGACAGGACATGTTGTGCCCATTTGGGATGCCTACTTCAAAATGTTTTATCCCAGAATTTTATCCATGTACATGTCCAACATATTCTGTATATTTTTTGGGTACACTTCAGAAAATTATCAGACAAACACCATGTATATACAGTCATGACATTTAGTGACCAATGCCCCATGGACCAATGAGTGAAATCTTTCCATGAAATGGACATAATGGTGTGGTATACAAATTTTAAAAAATATAGTGTTAAAACAATGCTATAGCAGCTTAAATCTCTAACAATTCTTTAAGGGCCTGCCATTAATTTGGCATGAAGCACATGACCTTCATGTCAGTAGGGGTTGTTCCCAGTAGTCGCACCATACTCTTATAGTCTCTGAAGCATTTCCAGGTCACAGCTAGGTACCCAGCCACATCACAGAGTGTGAAGGTATGTGCTGTTGCCGGAGATAAAGTTATCTCTGAGGTGCATCCACCATGCAGAGAATAAAGGCAGTTCTTACATGTAATCCACTCATCACAGTCCATTTCTCACACCTTCTGCTTCATCTGACACAGAAACTGATCCTGCGTCTCTACTATGGGGGCATTCAGACTGTTCACTGAGGGTTTTAAAGGGGTCGTAAGGAGATACTGAGTGTACAGGGATATCTTGGTTTCATTCCAGGCCTAAACAGCTGTTTTCACAGTAGGGATAATTGCAGTTAGAAACTTTATCTAGCTGATTAGTTCACAGGTGGGTCTTACAGCAAGGATGTTGTCTATCTCCTTTGCTTTTAACTCACATTTTAATTTATACCTGTCATGGGCTTGATTAGTGGGTGCCAGTATATGACACAGACAATTTACAGATTAAATTTAAATTCTTGGGGTTTCAAGATTAAATTTTGACCATATGTTTGAACAGGTAGAGCTACACTTACATGCAATAGAGGACATAATGCCTCCTTAGTTTTTAACAGTCTCTGTTGTTACCGTCCACCAAATAACCATGGTCACAGAATCTGTTGTCACGTGTTGATTACATATATCAACTTACCTTGCAAAAATAGAACTGGTTAACTTTCAGGACCTCTGTTTTCACAGAATTTAGTGAGTAGTAGGTGCACATGTCTTTTCAATTGTTACCAGTTATAAAATCACATCGACACAACATGTTTGAGAAAAAAACAACATGGCAACAAATAAGACACTTGCGTCACAACTGGTATTAAAACAGATCCTGTTTCAGCAATACAGAATGATAGGATGTCTATAAGCTAAAAAAATATCAACACTTGGATTTTTTCATTAGACGTTATCAACATGAAAGATTCAGTGTATAAGATATTGATCGATATCTGTGATGAGCATCAGATGACTACTAGATCCTTAATGTCCAATAACATGACATTATTTCTAAAGGCTGTCCCCAGACTATGACAGAAGAATCATCACCCAGAATTACATCCTATGATTACTATAGATTTTATGGGATCATTCTAACATTTTTATGATGTACACATGCATGATTTATTAATTGATTCCTGATCGACATCACAGTCCACTGGGAACATCAACTGTTGTCTTGTCATTACTTCCGACAACTCCCATCCGAAACAGGCCATGCTTTCATCTTTCACTTTAACATCAGGTGTGTTTATTGCTGCAAAAACCTCCATTCACGTTCCTGTTTACCCTTCCCCTGGTACAGTAATTGAGTATTTGCTTACCATTCCAGCAGCAAGGGATTAAATGTGTGTCATACACAGGTTCATACCATGTTCCTGCAATATTATTTACTACAGCACGTTCATTGCATTTGTCCTGCTTTAGTGACAGTGTATGATCATGTCAGCAAATACATCGGCTTCTTCACATAAGGCTTCCCTAGTTACATGCATGCTGTCATAGACTCTGTGACTCGTACGTTTTGGTTAGAAATGTTGGTTTACTAATAGAGTTATTAACTGCAATAACACAGCAGCTATCTGGTTAAGCCGCTTCCACCTTTGACAGGCATGTGCCCTTCAACAAGTATATATTGATAGTTGTTGCTGTCAGTTTCGTGAAAACTGCTATTGACGACTGTCAATATCTCAACAATGGATGAAGTCTTATAGTCCATACAGCCTTTATCTGTTTTCCATGTCACCCCACTCACACTTCACTGAAAAGAAGAAGCTGTGTCTATAGCGGGTTCAGGTAATGAAACCACTCACTGAGTGAGAGCGTCGGCTACTACAAGGCCAGACGCTTGGATCAGATGATATGTACAATACGACAAGTTGAAAAAGTGCATGTTCATTGCAGGATTACTGGACTGGGTAGCGAGACTTGTCGCTTCCTGTAAACACTGAATGTACTGAGCCTATTAAGTAGGACTTTATTAGACTTTGGAGAAACCCATTCATTCATATTACTGATGGTGCTCCATTGGATTAAGGTGAGTTATTCCGCTGTTCAATGCACATAAACAATGCTTAATTGACATGACTGAAAAATACATGAAAGTAACATAATTCTGTCTTTGTGTTTGTGTTATTGAAATATTGCTGCTCTGAATCAAAGCTTTAACCTGCATATCAGGAAATACATTTCTGTTACTTCAAGAGGTAATGGTATTAACGTCTTAGGCTGGGCAGGAAACAATATTGAATATCATCTGAATATGAAATGTCCATTGATTGTATATTATGAAAGCTATAACTCTTACAGTATTAGCAAAGAGAATATTTAGGGGGTAACTGCAGTACAACCTTTAAGTGGCTGTTGTGAATGAAGGGTTGCTTAAGAAATGGGTACTCATTCATACACAAAAGAACAAGATTTTAACAGGATTACAGAAACTGTGAAATCTTGTTGTGCTTATGCCGCTCACACACAATACAGATATCAATTATATGTGTAGGGGAAAACAAGGAATTGTAATAATATATTGAAAGAAACAATTAAAGGAAGAAGGAAAATTCAAGCATTCCTTTAATATTTTCCAGGTATCATCACCAGCATTGAATAGAGGTGGGGGCATAATCAAGAAAAAATAAAGGAAGACTTATGATGTGATGTTCCCTTATTTGTTTCCCTCAGTATATATAATAGATGTTAAATATTGTTTGAAATCAAACTTAAAGTAAACTGAGGTTGGGGGCATCAGAATAATGATGTGTCGTTCACATGACAAAAAGAGTAAAATATCAATTTAATGATTCACAAGTTGAAATTGATATGAGATCGTCATAACTGCTCTTGAAGACTTCCAGTGAGACAGAGGCAAACAAATTCCTAATACATTTCTATTACAAATATTTCTTGTGTCCTTAATTTTGATTCTTGTCAGTTGCTGTCAGACTGTTATGTGCTTTACAAATAGAGTGTTTATTCTGATATTGATTGCTATAGACGACAATGTTGCACAGTGCTGTCTATCATCTCCCTCCTCTGAATAGGCAGGCTGACAGTAGCAATTTATGATACAGGTAAGTCAAGTGTGATCTGGAATAGCAGCAATATACACTGTACTTCACATATCCTTTGATGTACAATAACAATCCATTGTTTAATATGCATTGCTTCCTGTAATTATGTAGTTTGTTGTTGATTCCCTCTTCTCTTCATGTATAAATGTAGCTGGTTCCTATAAACATTAGTAATTATGAAATCACAGCTAATTGAAAAATGGTATCGATCTACTTTGATAGCAATATTGTTTACATGTGATCTCTGTTGATGATCGTTTGTTAGTCATGTGTGTAAGCCATACAAGGTTCCAACATGGAGAAGTGCACCAGCTAAACTGTCATTAACCAAGGGGTTATCAGTAATAAAAGTCTTGCATTTCCACACAGAATCAATGCATCATGGTTTTGTATTCTCATGTTGTGTACATCAAGGAAATGAAGACTTCCTAAAGTTATTGATTCAAACATCCAATGTTGTGAATGGTCTTGCTCAGTTGATGGGAAAAAACACTTTACATTTTTTTCGTTCTAAGAAATACATTGTGTTCTGTGCACTGTTTGTCTCCTTAAATGAGTCACTGTACGTTATTTGCTTGCAGTGTAACTTGTATAACCTGAATTCTAATAGACTGCATGCATAACTTTGTTGCTTTCAAAATTTTTGCATTCACAAGAATAATATAAAGTGCTGTAATGTTACTGTAATGTAATGTTACTGAAATTGGAACTAAAAATTCAGCATTTTTGTGTAGCATGATAAAGTTAAATGCAAACACTTTCATGTAAGGATAATTAAAGATGCACTGATACTTGCACAATTGCCTGTTAACAAATAAATCTGCTGCATCTGCTCAAGTGTCTGCTGATATCTCCCACACCGAAAGTGTAGCATTCTTAGCTAGTAAATTCACATGGAGTTGGAGCTACAGGACAATAGAAGCAAGTCCTGCAAGGTTTGTTCTACATGTCACTATTATGACATCACAGTGCACATAGTGGAAATGACATCACAGTCAGAGATAGTGAGGCATGAAATTTCTAGACCCTTGTAAGCCTTCAAAAACTGAAATGCACTGACATGAATAGTGACTTACATGAATCTAAAATCAAGGTTGAATATCGATCTTGGTTTTTCAGTGGGAGCAATGATAGCAACAGATCAAACCAAGACAGGCTGTATATCCTGTTTGAATAATCCACAAGTATATTATAACAATCATGTTCACTATTCATGTGTAATGCTTGATTTGTGCCCTGGCATATATTTCCTACAGCTTAGATATTGACATGCTATTGACAACCTATACACACACTCAGATCTCAATATAACACCCCTTTGACAGTAAAGGCACACCCAGTTTTGGGCCTGGCTTTTAAACATGGTAAAGTGTACAAGACATAATCATCATCTTTACTTATAAATTATAAGGCAGTGTGTATACATACCCAGTATTTGCAGAAATGAGTTCTACTTTTTTAGTAGCCTGGACTGTATGGATCAAATTACATTTCGTCAGTGAATTGAATAAGATCTGTTTGAATCATGTCGTATGGACTTGGTACAGTATTATCTGTGCCTAAAGATGGCAGAATATGCCCTTGTGTCAGGTTTCAGCACTGCCAGCTTGGGTTGAAAATAGCTGGTTGACCAGCACATTCACAATCCATGGACCTCTATCATATACATAATGATATTAACATGTTAGTTGGGAGCTTAAGATTAGTATTAGTATTAGTATTATATGTGTTAGCCCTTGAAGATGCAGACTTCATTCAAGGAACCGATGAGCATTTCAGTGCTTTATAATGATTATAATGATTTGGTACATTTGTTGGAGTTAATCACTTGTATGTAGATGAGTATTACACAGACATCATGTGTTGACAATAGCAGGCAGCAAGTCAACCTAGACCTAAAGCTTGATGTGCTTAATTTAATTCAGAGGTAATTTTCATGTTCATGAATTGGCAGGAAAACGTTTTCCATTGTGGCTTGTTTATTTCTTTCTGATATAATTTTATAGATATGTGTGTCTACAGTTATTCAAGGTTATGCCCAAAGTCTAACACATTTATCAAAGCATAACCATTTCCTGTACACATGCCCAGAAATTTGGTTCCAGCAAAAGACATTGAGTTCACAATGAACCGTTTAAGTATAATAAAGTCTGAGAATACAGCCCATTTGGATGGTCACTGTTGTGATCGATAGTGAAATCATAACTCAATAGCCTGTACATATCATATGATTGACAGATGAGTAGAGCAGGTGCCCCTTCCCTGACCACTGTCCACAGAGCAAACACTGACACAGACATAATCAATTCCCTGACTCGGACTGATGTGTCTGATTGACAGGTTATACACATGTTATGTCAGTCAACAAGTCAGCTGATAAATCCTTTAATCATTTCCTTATGACTGCTGATTTCATGTGTATACCTAACTGACATGAAATCGATGGCTCATGACAACTATAAAATTATGTGATTAACAACATGGAAAGTTTAGCATTTACACAAGGAGCTTGATTATATGTTAATCTAGTTTCTGATCTAATATATTGCTCAAGTGGTAACTTACTTCCCTCGGTAGTAAAGGAAATAGTCAGTTTTCCTCCGTGAAACTCAACCATGGTCTTGTCAATATCTGTCTGTCACATGTCAATATCAGAACATTGACAGGTGAATAAAACAGGTGCCCTTGCCAGCCCATTGTTCATCAAGACTCAGTCAGCTTTTATTTGTGTAATTTGAATCAAATTTCACTTTGTGATGGATTACAAATATTTATCCCGTGTTCGTTATATGGGCATTGTAAACAGTAGGTGTCTCTATCCTGATCACAGTCGGTCTGAAACCTAACCAACAAAACAGAAAAGATTCTTGTAGACAGCATTTGATCTTGAAGAATTAGTTTTATAAATAAACTCACAAATACTCCCAATGTGATTACAATGTTTTGTAAAATATTGTCATGAAATTGATTGCCAGTCAGAAAAGCTGTCAGTTTTGACAGTTGATGTATACTTTGAATTACTCACCCACTGAAGATACTGCAGTGTAATAGTTTTACAGAAGTATTACACTTGTGTAATACTACTTGACATATGATGTCAAAATGGTTCAAAGTTATGATGTCACAATGCTAATGTCGTCGCAATTTTACTAGACCTTGCTTGACTCATGGAAAGTCCTGACACTGTTGGCAGTTTCGCCTCAGTTTCTGTCAATTTATGTTGGTGAGTACTAAACAGAATACTAGGCTCGCTTCCATGAAATACCATTTTTATTAAACACTTTAAAGACTTAGAATCAAACTTTCACTCATCTGATACCAAATCATTAATTCATTTAATATAAATGGTATTGCACAGAAGGTGGTTTAGTATCTTCTGTCTATCTCCCATCAAGCCGCTATGAATTGTGGGATGATGATGATGATGATGATGATGATTATGATGACGATGATGATGTGTGTGTCATATCTATTGCATGACGATATTATTTTGTACCATATACTTTAGAGATTGTCTTAAAGTCTATTTAAAGGCCATTTCAGCAGCGGAACTAATTTCATTTTTATTAATTAATTAACCAATTACATCTGAAAGAAATCTCTGTGCCTCTCAGGACATGTTCAAATAACCTGGTGACACATTTGGAAGCTGACCAATAGTCTGTATGGACAGTAACAGTGGACTATGTAACGAGGTACGTACTGTGTAGGCAGTAAGTATTGTCATTAACTAATCTAGGTAACCTACCATAAAGAAACTTGTAAATAAACATTTCACAACCATACTGGGTAACATCCAACACTATAATTATTGTCAGTGCCTCTTTAGGACTTGTTAGTTTATCAATGAAACTTCCAATATCAAGTGAAGGTAATCAGACAAGTTAGGCTCACATGGAGCCACCTCCCTTTGAAGGCATTCTTCTTGCCACCAAACACGTGGACAATGAAATGGGATTTCCAGCTTATCTTTAGCAGACTATTGAAGTGGAACGCTTTTTATCTGGAGTTCTCCCTTGCTGAGCTGATCCACTTGAAGGTTCTAAAGAAAAAGTGTATTTTAAAAAACCTTTTCAGAAGAGTAGGATACTTCGACTCTCATAATGCATCTGTCTGGTCGAGAGGGAAATGATGATCTGCTAACAATGTAAAAGGTTCATTCTTTGACTTTCAGTAAAGACATCCGTAGCGTCAGAAGTTATTGGGGTTGTGTGTGTTTTCATTGTATTTCAGGACAAACATTGAACGCAGACATTTTGTGCTGACCACTCGATCCCTGGCGTGGGTGTAAGGGGACTGTTTGAATACAACCCTCTTTCACAAGTGACCTTCCATTAATGGGGGCCCGAGGGAGCCCTCAATAAATTGCGCTGGTATTTCGTTTTTAAAAGCATTCCTCGTGAACTTTTAAATCCTTTTTAAGCATTCGTAATGTAAGGATTGAGATTAGCAATGAAATGAAGAGTGTGAAAGGGGATGACAATTATGAAGGATGTATATTTCAGCGGTTCCAATAATCATTTTGATCAACACTGTTATCACTTGTCCATCTTTGAAATTGACATCTCTGTTTTGAAATAGATGTGAAATGTAAGGCTTTCATTGCATCTCAGATGTCACCAAAGTTATGATTGGGTAAAATAGTAGAACAGTAGCCCTCCCCCTATTTCTTCCCAAAACACTGCCACACCAGACAAACAGCGAACCGGACACGACATCTACAGAGGGGGGCAAGATTTTATCGAAGTTCTAGAACAAAACATTATGAATATGATAACACATCACCAGAAAGTGTTCTGTCAATATGTAAAGTTGTAGATGGTATCAGCGTGAAATAGAATCTTGTCAACACATTTGAACACATTCAGAATTGATCTCCAGTCGAAATTTGATCCTAGATAAACAAAACAGTACCTGACCACACTTGAGTGTCTATTCACTGCCCCAAGAACAAAGTTAAATGAAGGTCTCTGTTGTTTCCCTACACCAGCCATGTACTTGACACTGACTGCTCGTGTCCCTTGTCACCACGGACATGTTGCATGACACTTGACAGGTAGTCAAACTGACAACCAAGAGAGGCAATTACAGCCTTTGCACTTGAAGATCTGGAGAAATACTTATGTTGTAGGTGTACTGCATGTTGAATATATTAATACAAGCTTACAAGAAAGGTTTGCCTTGACAGTATCATTCAAGTATATGTTATCATGTATGCATAATAGATTATAAAATATAAAAGAATTTGTATCTCTTACATACTACAGGTCCAAGTGACCTTTATAAATTTAAAACAAACAAAAAACATGTCCCAAGGAGGGATACCACTTATCACACATTCCAAAGAGGGACACCCCCATTCATGAATCCCAAGGAGCCTGGACACCCTTTACTCATGAGTCCTGAGGATGGACAATTTTGTCCATGCATCCCTAGGTGGGACAGGTCTGCTGAAATGCTGAATTATGAAGGCAACATTCATAGCACCTAACAAGCCAACCATCCTAAGTACATCTCATTGTAATATTTTAATGTTTAGTCTGAAGATCCAATCACGCTACCTGGTGTCATGTTGACATTTTGATTATTGCTGCAAAGACAGGGAAGATGACAATGACATCATGGTGATGATGATGATGATGATGATGATGATGATGATGATGATGATGATGATGATGATGATGATGGGAAACAAAAATAATGTGATTTCAGTGCAAGTCTTCCTCCTTATATCAGACATGTTTTTATATTAGACATATTTTTTACTTCAACTAGAAATAATTCTAAGCATACTCCGACTACAATCATCACGTCCTGATGAAATGGCAGTTTGTGCAAGACAGCATCCACTTTTTAAAAATCAATTAAATGTGTCCCAGAATAAACTGAACATTACAGCTATCAGCCATGTACATAATTTGCTTCCAATGTACGTCTCGTCAACTGTATCGTTTAATTTCACCCTTGATACAGATTGACCCTAACACCTGACTTGATCGCAGTTTTAGTCAACAAATCCATTGATCGAGAAAGTGACGCCTTTTCTTCTAAACAATTTACTAATGAATTATTGTATGATGAATGAGCAGCGCTGGTGTGGAATGTTCGTCTAGAAGGCAGATCAATGTTGAAGTGGTTGTTGTGTCCAGCATTACTTATGATGGTATAGAAGAGAAACAGCTCACTGGAGGCATGCATAACGGTGACAAGTTTGTAATGACTTCCATCTCCTAAATTAACAAGTTCCCATGTTGCTGACTATAAATATTTAATAAGCTGTATTTGGCACAAACAACTAGTCTTGCTGTCAGAATCTGCTTGTAATATATTGTGAAAACATTGCTTTATTGCAATGATTCTTTCTAAACATATATATTAGTAACTGTAAATAAGTTAAAAATACATGTACCACATTTAGTTTCCTGTATTCAAAAGCATTACCTTAGATAATACACCTTAAAAATACAATGAGATTGTACAAAAAGGAACTTCTCTGACTAGCAGTAGGTGATGTGTGAAAAATGTTCTACTTCCACTGAGGATTTTCACTGCAAAGGGTTAATCTGTAGGGCCAACTACATCTTGTGGAAGTTTTTTGGGAGGATAGGATCTAGTTCTGTATGGTATAAGGTCGTTATGGTGGGCCATGTATATGTCAGAATAGATTGTTGTTCATGCTATCAACCTCCAGACAGCATGCTCCAGACTTATCAGCTGCCTCACGCACAGTCATGAAAGGGAGTAGACACAGGAGAGATAGATATTAACATGCACAACAGCTTATAAACATACACACCAGCTTATCAATATCCACAACAGCATATCAACATGCACACCAGCTTATCAATATCCACACCAGCATATCAACATGTATGACACCAAATCAACGTGCACACCAGCATATCAATATGCACACCAGCTTATCAATATCCACAACAGCATATCAACATGCACACCAGCTTATCAATATCCACACCAGCATATCAACATGTATGACACCAAATCAACGTGCACACCAGCATATCAATATGCACACCAGCTTATCAATATCCACAACAGCATATCAACATGCACACCAGCTTATCAATATCCACAACAGCATATCAACATGTATGACACCAAATCAACGTGCACAACAGCATATCAATATGCACACCAGCTTATCAATATCCACAACAGCATATCAACATGCACACCAGCTTATCAACATGCACACCAGCATATCAATATCCACAACAGCATATCAACATGCACACCAGCTTATCAACATGCACACCAGCTTATCAATATCCACACCAGCTTATCAACATGCACACCAGCATATCAATATCCACAACAGCATATCAACATGCACACCAGCTTATCAACATGCACACCAGCATATCAATATCCACAACAGCATATCAACATGCGCACCAGCTTATCAACATGCACACCAGCTTATCAATATCCACAACAGCATATCAACATGCACACCAGCATATCAATATCCACAACAGCATATCACCATGCACGCCAGCATATCAATATCCACACCAGCTTATCAACATGCACACCAGCATATCAACATGCACACCAGCTTATCAATATCCACACCAGCATATCAACATGTATGACACCAAATCAACGTGCACATCAGCATATCAATATGCACACCAGCTTATCAATATCCACAACAGCATATCAACATGCACACCAGCTTATCAATATCCACACCAGCATATCAACATGTATGACACCAAATCAACGTGCACAACAGCATATCAATATGCACACCAGCTTATCAATATCCACAACAGCATATCAACATGCACACCAGCTTATCAACATGCACGCCAGCATATCAATATCCACAACAGCTTATCAACATGCACACCAGGTTATCAACATGCACACCAGCTTATCAACATGCACAGCAGCTTATCAATATCCACAGCAGCATATCAACATGCACACCAGCTTATCAATATCCACACCAGCTTATCAACATGCACACCAGCTTATCAACATGCACAGCAGCATATCAACATGCACACCAGCTTATCAATATCCACAACAGCTTATCAACATGCACACCAGCTTATCAATATCCACAACAGCTTAACAATATCCACAGCAGCATATCAACATGCACACCAGCTTATCAACATGCACACCAGCTTATCAATATCCACAACAGCTTATCAATATCCACACCAGCTTATCAACATGCACACCAGCTTATCAATATCCACACCAGCTTATCAATATCCACACCAGCTTATCAACATGCACACCAGCTTATCAATATCCACAACAGCATATCAACATGCACACCAGCTTATCAATATCCACACCAGCTTATCAACATGCACACCAGCTTATCAACATGCACACCAGCTTATCAACATGCACATCAGCTATCAATATCCACAACAGCATATAACAGACACAATGGCTTATCAACATGCACAGCAGCTTATCAATATCCACAACAGCATATAACAGACACAATGGCTTATCAACATGCACAGCAGTTTAATGATGTGCACAATGACCTATCAACATGCACAACTGTATATCAACATGTCTGTTGCAGTTTGCCAAGTTTCTGTGTTTATGAGAGCAGACATTCAAGAGAGTGTGCAGTATGTCACCTAGATGTTAAATGTATTGATACAAATTAACAATGTATTTGTTTCAACCCTGACATTTCCAGGTGAAGCTGTGAAGGCCATTTATTAGTCATCAATGCTTTAGCATCTTCCAGTCACATATTTTTTGTCAATAATTTGTCATTTACACCCAGTGGAAGCAGATTTACCAGATAATCTCCAATAAATAAATCAAGGCTTGTGGTGTTTTATAGTGTATGTCCTACCTGTACAGAGCTAGGTTATGTTTGTGAATTCTTTAGTAATTGTTGTGGTAGGTTTTGTTAATAATTTTAGTAGATATTAATTTATAAGTATTACTGGTATGGGGGAGCTTAAAAAACTCCTACCCCTTGCACACGTATTTTTGTGTAAGATATTGTTTCAGCCATCCTATGAAAACATGATATATGCATCCAACAGAACACAAGATATTTCTGTAAAACCTTCAGACTGCCATATTTTCAGGTTAGTGTACTGTCAGTTCAAGCCTTAAGGGGCAGTACGGGACAAAACAACATCAATGAGGTTATCAGTAATCCACATCTTAGCGCTTTAGTTTATAACTTTTCTCATGAGATAGCAAAGAGCCCAAAGGCTCTGAATTACAAAGTTGACATATTTTGAGATACTTTCGCAGTATCTATATCTATCAGGTATAAAGTTAAATCCTTAGAGAATAATCACATAATTTTCCCATGAGAAAGTTGAATTTAATGATTAATATTCCTAGTTTTAATCCCAATTCTGACCTTTTTCCAAGAACAATGAGGTAACTTGAACTATATACAATGTTTTGTTTATAAGTTTGTACAATGTGTCTGTGATCTCAAGATTTTGTAGTTGGTAAAATATTTAAACCTGAGGTGAAAATAATTTTGTTTGGCACAATTTTTCAAATACAGGTTCCCATTTTGCATATATTTAAAACAAGCTTAATATGAGCTATGTGGAATGTTAGTGTGGAGATGATTTCTGCAGCATTTGAATCAACTACCTCAGTTAGCAGCACTGTGGCAGAAGATACAGTGAGTGAATGAGTGAGTGGGTTTAGTTTTACACCGCACTCAGCAACATTCCAGCCATATGGTGGCAGTCTGTAAATAATCGAGTCTGGACCAGACAATCCAGTGATCAACAACATGAGCATCGGTCTGCGCAATTGGGAACCGATGACATGTGTCAACCAAGTCAGCGAGCCTGACCACCCGATCCCGTTAGTCGCCTCTTGCGACAAGCGTAGTCGCCTTTTATCGCAAACATGGGTTGTTGAAGGCCTATTCTACCCCAGGACCTTCACGGGTCGGCAGAAGATACAGGGAACAGTCAACGTGGCTGTGGCATACTTAAATGTTAGTCACAAGTGGCACATTGATGCTTGGGTCAAGTATGTGTTATGAAGGGTACAGTAGGGTGCAACAATTAAGGCTTTCATGGGATGCAGCAGTGGTGCAACAAGGCATTCAGTGTGTGCAGTAAGCTGAAACAAGGCATCCATAAGGTGCAACAAGGCATCCACAGGTGAAGTAGGTTGCAATAAAGTGCAACAAGACATTTATCATAAGGGGCAAGTCATTCACAAGGTGCAGTAGGTTGCAACATCATGCAACAAGGCATTCACAGGGTGCAGTTGGGTGCAACAAGGGTGCAGCAGCGTGCATCAAGGTATCTAGCTTAGTGAAAGGCATCTGGATTAGCAGTTAAAGCATTCACTCATCACGCTAATGACTCAGGTTCGATTCCCCACATGAGTACAATCTACATTTCTGATGTTTACCCACCCCCCCACCTCCCATCCCTCTCACATGCTGGAATATTGCTAAACTTGATGTAAAACTAAAGTCACTTGTCACTCACTCACTAACCATCTTCATGTCAATTATTACACAACGTTTGTGGTTTTCAGATTTGGTCAGATTGTTGGCCTGTCATTGGCCTTGAACTCATGCCACTGTGACATGGAATCCATTGAATGACTTCTGCGCTGTTACTCACAAAGTGTTTAGGCTAACATTAACATCCATGTTTAAAGACGTAAAGCAAGACCTCTGAGACAGTAGTAATAGTTCTCAGGCAGTACAGTCATGTTGAGATGTACAAGCAATTGACCTAGGTCATCACAATGACCCTTGTAGATTGCAGCAGATGTTGGTCTTCAGTGGACATGCTCTATACTCAATTAATGGTCAAAGACAGACATTATGTCCACTTACTACCCTCAGTCTGCCAGCCCTCACCCAAAACCAGTAGTCCAGCCCTTCCCCCTTCCTGCCCTACCCCTGATTACCCTGGTGCATGCTGGGAATATAAAAGACATATGCAATCTGTCTAATTGTGGGTCTCCTCAAGCAAGTCACCTTTCAATTTCATTAGCTCAATCAAACTCGTGAAGTTTTTCAAGCCGGTTTTCTTTTGACTGGAGGTGACAAGGAAAGAAAAGATCTTGCCAGGAGGGATTCAAGATGGCCGCCTCTATTAGGGTTCTATAGTTTCTGGCTCCGTGAAGGAATCAAGCCTTTGTGATGAGGGTCTTGATAGCGGAAAAGAACCCCCTTCATCTATCAGTTTCTTCTCTCAACTTTTCCATGCCAGCTGGGTTGAAAGTTTTAATGAGATTTGTTAGAAGGAAGTGTGTCATGGAGACTAGTTGATAGTGTTGGCTTCCCAGCGGGGACTTCATGGATAAACATCTTGTGTGTCTGCACTTAAGAGTAAAGGAATACTTCACATGTGAACCCAAACAGGGGTGAACTGTTTCTTGAATGAAAGGTCTTGATTAATCTGTGAAGATTTGTAGAAAATGAAATATGAAAACAGTTTTTAATAAAATGTTTATTGATAAACATCCTGGTTCATGGGCTGAGGTTAAGTAAAAATCATTCTTTAATAAACACACAAGTACTGAAGCAGCACTCAAGTATTTTAATTATCAAGAGGAGAAAAATTTTTTAGTTTGGCCAACTTGAGCTTGAAATGAAAATGGAATGGTGTGAGTTTTCAATACAATTCTAATCTCTGGGGTTTGTAAACAAACATTGTTTAGATGTCTGTGTGAAAGCTGAGTACCATGGCCAGTACACAATAATGGTATATTGATTTGTTTCCTTCTTCATCAAATAACTTGGATGCTTTAACTCTTGTATATTTCCCATAGAGATTATGTTGAAAAAGCATGTTAAGTTCATTTGAGTTGGATCTTATGTCTCATCAATATTATTTCTGCCATATAGCGATGAGGCCAAGAAAAATAGTCTTATTTTAAGAACTACCAATTATGAAATTTAGTCTTTTCAGAATTGATTAGACAAGTGTTTACAAATTGGAACTGTTCATTGCCTGGACCTGAGGGATTTGTTTAGGCTCACAGCTCTAGAACCTGAGGGAGCAGTTCCTAGTTGGTTTAGACCCACGCTTCCAGAACCGTGTTTGTCTCCTTGACATGTGCAGACACTTGTGTTGAAAGGAACCAATGTTGGCAGCACTGTTCCTGCTGGCAACATAGTCCCATGAACTGTCCTCAATGGCTGTATGAAGCGTGTAATTGATGTAAAGTATGTGCAGTCCAGTGTTAAGTGGAATCAAAGTAACCATAAGAGTTTGGCCAAGTGTTGGTTAGTGCAGAGGTCACAGCCCTTTGACCACCACCCTGACCACTGTGGGAATGGTAAATGTGTGTGTAGAATTGAATGAGATTTGACATTGAAACAGAGCTGGTATAAGAGCAGGCTTGTGTTATGCAGTTTGAATAGAGAGGTGGCACTTGGTGGTAATCCTGTTGGAGAGGGAAGGTGACACAAAGTCAGGGGAGTGGACAAGCCCCCTTGTAGGTCAATGGGTCAGCACTGACCCTACCTGGACATTGATACACACCTGGCCATTGTACACCTGGCTGTGCTGAAACAGTACCAAACATCTGTTTAAACTGTTCAGAATGCTTAGATAAACTTAATGAAGATACAACTTCATAAATGTATGTGTTAGATATCCCACAACAGATACAAATCTGACATTACATAGGACATGGATGTACATATCTGAATTAATATTTGCATGAATCCAGACAGGGGTGGAAGGGTAGCCTAGTGGTTAATGCGTTCGTTCGGGTTCAATTCCCTACATGGGTATATTATATGAAGCCATTTTGTGGTGTCCTCTGTATGATATTGCAGAAAATGTGCTAGAAGTGGTGTGGAAACTTAACTCACTCAGTCACTCACTACAAACTATGTTAAGTCCACAATGTAACACCATTAAACTCCAACAGTCTGTGGATGTGTTTCTAGGAAAGCTTAAATCATTTCACTGCCACCATGATTATGAAACTGTCACAGATGATCACCTCATAAGGTTTACAGTGTGTATGTTATGAATAATGCCCTTCACTGACCTAAGAACTACATATTCCAGCAGGGCACCACACCCCTCAGCCTGTCAACATGAATCCATCACAATTTGTCAAGTAGACATCAAGGTGCAATCAACCACAAGGTGAGGGTGCTAAATGCCTTTTTGTGGGTGCTCACTTCCACAAAAACTGTGACAGTTAGGTCACCAGAGTCAAACAGATGTGGTCCCCTATGTACCACAGCTGGCAATAATAATGGTAGTATAAATAATAATGATACGTTGAGCTTTGTTATCACAACTTAATCCAGAAAACTGCAGAAAGGCGCTTAGTGGTAAGCTCTTTTGAACATGAAGGTTTCAGTTGGAAAATGAAACATGTGATGTTGGAATTGTCAAGTAGGTAGGCTTGAGTGAGTGAATGAGTTGTGTTTTATGCTCAGCAATATTCCAGCTATATGGCAGCAGTCAGTAAATAATCAAATCTGGACCAGACAATCCTGTGATCAGCAACATGAGCATCGATGTAAGTAGGCTTGAAGTTTCTGCCACAATATCGCTCCCACCTGCAGAATATTCTATCTGTGTGTGTGACAGTACATGTGACAGGGACAATAATTAAGAGAGATGACATAAATCATACCTTTGTTGTAGTTTACAAAATGGTTTACTGATTATGAGTAGTCCAGTATTACATTTTGTATTCCAACTTCCAAATTAGGATACCATCAGTGATTAAGAAACAAACAAAGGAGGGATGTGTGAATGCAGTCAGGGAGTCAGAGGACTGTGTATTTAAGAAGTCAGAAGATTTCACTGATAAATCATTGTACGTTGAATAGGAGAGATAGAGTTGGTGAGTATTGCTATCCCATAATATTTATAGTATGTTGAAACAATTTTACCTTGGTAAAATGCATTGACTGTGAGAGAATTTTGAAACCTAGTTGGCTATATAATGATATAATACATATTTATCCTGTTGAAGCCAGCATATGCTGCAATAGACAAGTCAAGATCCAACAGACAAGACAATTAACAAAAGCCTGTTTGACAGACTGGGTAATTGCAATGATACAGCTACTTGAACTTGAATTAGCCAATATTGGAGAATGGCCGATAGTGTAAAGAAAGGATTAGGAGATTGGGTCAAATCTTATCTAAGAAGCAGACATAGCACGCAGTGATAGAATGACCAGATGAGCTGTGAGAGGTGAGAAAATTGATGGGATTTAATGGGTGTCGTTGGGAGGAGAGACAAATGTTGGTCACACTTCAACCATCTGCCCACTGCAGTTTATGCAGAGTGAGAGTGTAGACCTGGAGCCCCTGATCAGCTTTTTATCCCAGATGACATATAGTGTAATGTTTTCATGCTTTAGATAGCTGCTAGGAAATACACATTACATGGAATAATACCAGAAACACTATATACATCTCTGTAACTCCTGATCCTGCCATTCAGAAAATATTCTAACAGAGCCAAATATGAGTACAATGCAGTTTGTCACAGTCAGATGCTTATTAAAGGCATGGTCACATCTTTTGGTCAGGAGGGTTGTTCTATTGGATCGTAGTGATTAAAGAAGTAAGCTGTAGTTTCATCATTGTGCCATGTAACCAAGGTGTACTTTGTCAATACAACAGTGCAGTGGCGTCAGTTATGGTCAACTGGGGAGAATGAGGCTCAACCACGTTCAGACTGCGGTGACAGTAGGGTCATAGCAATATTTCGAAAATGTTGAAAAATGTTTGGTCAAACCACAGCCAAATCATGGGTTTGCTGAAGTTTGAAATACACTCATAACTATGGTAATCTATGTTGAACTTTGCTTACATACATCTAACTATGTTTAACTAATGGCAAATACAAATCAACTACAGTCTTCTACGTTCATCCTGCACTATGGTCAAGCTTAAGGCTAACCTAGTAGAGAGTTCCTCCTGTTTGTTGAAAGACTAAATGGGAATCAGATGAATCAGAGGAATCAAGACCAAGTAACTTTGCCGGTTGTGCATCATCCTGTCCCAACAGCATACATCATTGCTGATGCTCCCAGTCACTGGTTTGACTTCATTATTGAGAAGCTGGTATGATTTGGCTAGAAGTTTGGCTGCTGTTCAATGGCCCAAATACAAAGGTGCAAAGACCACTGATCTGCTGTGTGCACAGTCCATGTTTTTAAAATGGATAACATAAGTATGGTTGTATATTGTACTTTCCAACTTCTAACATGCCTCTCAAAGAAGTTTTAAAACACTTGGTCTTCATATGTAATCTCTTAATACCAACAGGTTATCTGAGACCTGAATTGCAAAGTAGAATATTTCTGCAAAGTTTACAAATATATGCTGTGTAATCTTTTCATGTGAACATGTTTCCTAGATGAGAGTTTATTTCCACACTGGTTCATGTTTTATTGATGACACGCAATTAGACCAGATAACTTAAGTTCTGGTGAGACAATTTACACCTTGTTGAGAGTAGAGACTGAGTAATGACACCTCCATGGCCTCTGCAAACCAACATTCAGCTTACCCAATGTCTGTTGAACACAAACAACACTCTTCTGAATAACTAGATTGATCGGGGATGCTATGAATTAACCATGGTTCTGCTTCAATAGTTACAATCAGCTTGTCATCAAAAGTTGCAGCTCCTTAGCCAGTTATGCATGAACAACTGAGATGCTTAAGATGAGCTCACATGAATATTTAAAACTGTCTTACTCCCTCCAAGATAAAATGTCTTTTATCATGAAAAGACAAATGGTGACATCATGTGGACATCAAAATAGTGTTTCTCATTTATTCATATTTCACCCAGGAACAATGTTGACAACTGCTAATTTTCATCCCATTTACAAAAGTGGAAATTATTTATATTGGAAATAGGCATGTCAGTTTGAAACAACCACCATTCTGGTGAATCTTTTTCCCACTATAAAGAAAACTAACTGTGTTGATTTCAGAGTTGGAGAATACGTTCCTTTCTGCAGTTCCTTAAAAGTATGTATCTTAATTGTGAGCTGTTGGAAGAAAAGTCTCACCCCTGTCTCATTAGCAAATGAAAGTTATGAAACACTACACAAATTAGCTTAAGCTCGACCAATATTTTCTTTAATTTTTCAGTGAAGCAACAAACTAAAAGTAGACATTTGATAGTAAATTGATAAACCATTATAAGGAAGTGTTGTCAGATCAGACATATTTCAACTTCAACCAATAGTATAATCTTTTACTTTCATGCCCAGATGTTTACAGAATACAAAGGACTTGGCAACATGTACGACAAACTTCTTTGCTGGGCACTGATGGACTGATGGTTATCATCATTCTGCATCCATCAGAAAATTATTTTTCAAAATTCCTTTTAGTGTCACCAGATTAGTTTTTTTAAAGATTAAAACATGTCAATTGTAAGATACCCAGCAAAACTGTATCTAATGATGTCAAATTAATGAGCACTGGTCTCAACACACTTCTGACAGTTGTAACAACTGTTTAAACAAAGACTGCCACAATTTGAATACAAACACACAGTCGGAACATATTTCTATGGTCGAGTAGCATTTTCAAACTCTCCATGGTTGAGCAGCTGGTGGCCTATGAGGTAGGATTTCCATTTGACTGAATCTTATGTTTATTATCATCTAAAAGGACAGTGTTATGAAGGTTTTAGGGACTTGGATCAATCATTATGGAATGTGAAGCAATTAGTGATGTTTTGGGTCAGTGACGCAATATGTTAGGTTGATATTTGGGATTGATGTTACAATTTCATTGACAATACCATTCTTTACCATTTTTAATGTTAATAAACTTTAAGTGTTTAGTTCATGGTAATTCCTTTCAAAGAAACTAACCAGTCTCTAATTGATTTTATGCATAAAAAATATCATTGATAAGTATTGAACTATACGTTTAGAGAGATTATTTTGAAAAATTATAAAACTACTTCCCACTTCCATTTTTTCACATCAAAGAAAGTTGGCAAGCACTTCAGTGAAAACAGAATGACTACATCAAGCAGATACACTTAAACAAGGTAGTGAACTTGAGGCATGTCAAATATTTATCTCTCCTTGAATGTCTCACATGAATAATTGCCCCATTTGCTTTAAAACTCATTAAGACTAAGTGTGTTGTGATAGGTCATTGTTTTTCAGACCCTGGGCCACAAAGGATTTAAAGACCATTGTTCTGCTATCTGACCACTCCGTGACCCAATTAGCACATGGCTAGACTTAGAGTTTGATTACAATTCCTCTTCAACACTTAAAACTAAACTTTTCATTAATCCTGTTCCAGTTTATGGAAGCCCCTTTATTTCCTTTGAAGCCTGTGTATACTTTGTTTAGTGGATGGTGTGTTTTGTCAAGTTGAACACAGAGTGTTAAGCTGTCAAACAGGCAGATGGGGAGACAGTAGACTCTGATTGGAAAACAATATATCTGTGAAAGTACAACATTGAACTGCCCATTGTTTCACTCTTTCATGTTGGATTTAAATCAACAGCTGTCTTTGACTTGATCAGTGAGTGTTAGCACCCCAACCCTGTTGTAGAAAGTTTGTTTGTGAGATAATTTCATACAAAGAGAAGAGAGTTAGTGTTAAGTTGAATGAAATTAGTTCCTTTACACTGATTGTTAACTGGGAGATTATGTATATGGTCAATTGGTTGATGGAGGAACCAATCAGAGGTAGATGTGATTGGGTTTATCTTTATCCATTGCTGCTAATGTATGTGTCACCTGCACTATAGGATAGATTTGTGACTGTCACTTGCTGGATTCTCAGGTAAGACATCAGTTTAAAGAATATTCTTCTGTAGGCCCAACTTCTCAAACACAGTATACTTCCATCGTTTGACTAATACATTGTCTAATGCTTAGAATATATATGATAGTAACAAACTAACCCATATCAATTGAAAAGGAGCCCCAGGGAAACCAGAGATTCAGACGAAACAAGGGGAAATCTAGCCTTGATTCATTAGGGAAAATAATGTGGTTCAGGGACTGTGAGACCGACTATTCCATTATCTTATCTGTTCACCCACCTTTATATGGTATGTTTATCTTTACTTATATTCTGTGTTTATTTATACTTATATGGTATTTTTTTCTTTAATTATATTGTATGTTTTCCTGTGTTAATAAGTTTCCCTTAACGTTTACACTATGTTTATCCTTACATATATAGCATGTTTACCCCTTTGATATATACCATGTTTACCCTTACATATATGGCATGTTTATCTATACTTACATGGCATGTTGCTTAAGGTCTGCTATTGATTTGAATGAAGACTGAGCGTTTGATCTAAACCAAGACAGGAATCTTTATTGGTGGAATCTTATCTTTGATCCTTTGTCATCCTACTTATTCTTAGAATACACACTGAATACAGAAAGAGATGTCGTTGGTTAATATATCAAAGTTCCGTTGCAAGGGTTCCTGGTTTTGTATGACAGTTAGTGTCTGAAGACATTATAGAAGTGCACTGATTCAGCTATCAGGTCTGATGTTTATTTCACTCGGTGACAACAATGTCATACTGGCTAGCATACTGTTGTTTCTCCCTGTGAATATGGGGCAAATGTTTCCATTGGTTACAAGACAATATTTGTTTTTTATGTGACAAATTCCAACAGTTTTGTCGTATTGGATGGGACATTACTTACGTATAGTAATGTCATTAATGTTTCACAAATCAGTTGGGTCTGTGCAGGTAAGACTGACAGTATTTCGCGAATTCACTGTAAAATACCTAGCTACAGGTTTAATACAAGCACTACTTCCTGGGTATACAAGTGGAAATCAATTTCAAAGACCCTCACTATAAGGACATTTACATATCAACCATCATCATAAATGTGTCAATTTGTGTCAGTATCAGTTTACCAAAACATGTGATTAAGATGTATATTTCAATGTGTCATTGAAAATTTGTGTATGTAATGTTAATTTCAGCTTTGTTGTTATAATGAGGGTGTATGTATTGCAACATTACACACTTGTCTTTGGCTGGCTACAAGACAAGGGAGTCCTCTACAGTGGGGCCAGCCCAGGAAGTAGTGTTCGCTCACTGAATGGTATCGCTCGTCTGTTACAGAGTAGCTATCAGCGAGGTGTGGGCTGTGTTCGCACATGACAGCAGGTGATGCTGAGATGCACAACGTCTTTAGCAACAACACAGGTGAGGACACACATCATGGAATTGTTGTAGTATGTAGCGATGTACATTACTCAGGGATATTCATTTCCTGGCATGAATATCCGACAACTGTCGTTGATTGCATGTTTGTCTCTGGTTAAGCGACAGATTCCGGAACAGCTTGCATGGAAGTGGTAAGGTAATTTTAATCCATGTATTAATCACCCTGGGATGTCCTCCACCAAGGATGCTGACGGGGGAACTGTAGAAACATTTTAAAAAGACTTCATTTTAAGGGGCGACAGGAATGTATATTAGTTTCTAAATCTTAGACATTGGTTGGGCTGGGGTTATTTTGCTGATTTTTCTACATTTTATGAACTGATTTCCTGGCATCATTCAATGGGTAAAACACTCTGAACACATTTTCATGTATGCAATAAATTTGTATTATGTTTATTGCTATTTAATGAATATATAATTTCTTATAACGCATTCTGTATGAGACATACCATGTGAAAACTAGCAGAGTGGAAGATATATTTTTCAATAGCGACCATTTACTGCAATTTGGAATGTTTATCATATTCATGTTATTTTTAGCAAAATATTTGAAAAAATATTTTTGGCAATGATGATTTCCTTTATGTAGTGATGTTGATTGATGAGTGCAAGCTGTCAGTCAAGTAAGACATTTACAACTCTGTCATCTTCAACT
This sequence comes from Haliotis asinina, assembly GCF_037392515.1. Taxonomy (NCBI): domain Eukaryota; kingdom Metazoa; phylum Mollusca; class Gastropoda; order Lepetellida; family Haliotidae; genus Haliotis; species Haliotis asinina. Next base: position 67,661,605 of record NC_090281.1, on the reverse strand, counting down.
GACAGCATCTGTCAACAACATTATGTCTATAACTGCTTGTGTATCCAGTACTTATCTTGTGATAATGGACTCATCATTCACTTCAAACCTGATCGATGATCCATGGAAAAATAAAATGAAGACCACAATTTGACAAAAATGTTTTATATTTGAAAAATAGTTTCTAATGAACTATACCTTTTGAAATCCATCAATAATAAATATATTGTGGATGATTATTTTTTGGTGAAGGTAGAAAACTTGATTTTTTAATAATCTTTATGATTCATAGATGTGAAAAGTGAGATTTTTTTATCTGGTCTGTTCATATGTAAGCTTTTTATAATTATATTCATAAAGAGATATATGTTTTAGAAATCGGTTTATGTGATATTAATATCTATTTTCATTATCTTTGCTATCATACTGTATTTGATTAAAATTTAATTACATTCCAGAGAATCTAATTATGCATTCAAATTCCTTCAGATGTCAATATTTCTTTAGTGTTCCAGTTAACATATGGTTGATATGAGACATATTTCCAGTGAAGGAAATTTGAGAATGTAGCATCAAGGTTAGATGAGTTTTGACACTTGTTCCCCTCAAGTACTGTCTACTATAAGGTTGCACAGGTACACCATGGACTCAGGTTAATTGCAGTCTGTCTTGCCCACTTGTCACTTACTGAAACTGGAGATGGGAACAGTTTACACACTGCCACGCATCAAATATTCATAACACCAATATGCAAATGATTCAGCCGCAATTAATTATTCAGCTAAGCTGTGTATAAGGTATCCTCATGTGGTGCTTGTTCTTGTCTGTATTGACAAGCGTAACAAAGGATGTGGATGGATCTCTGTCCAAACTCACACTTTATCTCCGCATCTTGCACGACCCGTAGATTTGAACATATCTTAGTTGTGGTTTTTACATATTTTGTGAAGTTTATTTCATGGTTCATCTGAGATTTTCTCTTCCTCACAAAATTTGTTATAAATAAACGAATATGAATTTTGTTATTTTCTAAGGTAGGTAATATCCTATTTGAAAAATACGAAAATGTTAAGATTTGGTATTTGAAATTGAATGATCCCACTGTTGTGGATTTAGTTCCACATCTGACATCTTGTCAAGGATCTTGGTGCCCTGGATGCATGGTTTGGTATTTGTTTACCATTATTTATACATGTTCTGTGGCAGAGAACAGTGTGTAGAGAACAGTACATTGTGTGTAGCCAGGAAATAGTGTATGCATATTTTATTGTCCTTCATATGTATTACCAAGAACCACATTCACGTGCACAGGTGTGGAGCTTCTTTGGTGAAAGGTCAAAGGGTGGGTAAAGGTTGTTGGTAGATGAGGTGGCTGCAGTGGGGTGGATAATGGTTGTTGGTAGATGGGGGTGGATAGGAGATGTTGGTAGGTGTGGTGGATAGAGGTTGATGGTAGAGGAGGTGGCTGCAGTGGGGTTGCATGTTGTTTTGTAAATGTTAGCAGATTAAAAGTCACTGAGCTGTAACTCTCTCAGTATAACTAGAAGACAAGAATCATATAGGGCAGCAATGCATTTGTTCAAAACTTTCCTTCAGCACTGTATAAAGAACAGTCTACTATTATAGGATGTTCACCTAAGTAGAACAACAACAATAGCACAAAACTGTTGTTTCCAATAAAAGACACCTGACTGTAATGTTTCAGCCCGGGGGTGGGAAGTGTGTAGGTTAGGGTGGCCCAGAGATTGGGGATGTGTTTTAAGTAATCTCTCAGTATATTTGCCAGATTACATATCTTTATGCCCCACACATATCCTCCATTGTTTCTGCAGTATCAAAAAAGCAACACTTTGCATGCATTTCAATATTGACTTGCTTAAGTCTCTAAGGTAATGATAAATTGTGTAAATGATGATTCCTGTAAAACATAAACATTTTGCTAATGGACTGGGGTCCACCTTATTTAGACTTAATTACTCGGAGGATAGAATTACTATTCATCCATAGACTTGGCATTCAGTACAGCCTTGGAGCAAGGCTAATTCCAGTAGAGCAGCCTTAGTTCCTCCTGCAGGGTGGCAGTGTGATTTGCCTCACTGACTTTGGGTCATGAAACAGATTTCTTTTTTAAGATACAGTGAAGCAATTAATGTCAGATGCCACCAACAAATCATTGTCCCTGTCCTGGCCGGATATACCGCTCGTATCTACAACTCTTGACTCTACACTTGTATTTCAATTTCTAAGAACATTATACTCATGGAAACAAATAGGGGAACACATGAAAATACAAGTGTTCCTTTATTCTTTTCCAGAATTTCATCCACAGTGAAATACAAAGCTTGTGAAGAAACCAGGAAAAGAATAACGGGAACACTTGTATTTTCATGCGCCTTGTTCCCTTATTTGTTTCCAAGGTATTATTTGTTTCCAAGGTATATGTTAATTCCAAATTTGTACAACTGTCACATCAGACATTTCCATAATTTACTGAAAATAAATACCAATATCAATATATCTGTTTGCAAGCCCATATAACTCTGCAAAATAAAATACAAGACAATATAAATTTTCCCTTCAAAATTACCTTGAAGGAAAGCAGATACTTGTTGGTATGTTATCTGTGTTTAATGAGAGATGTTGAAATGTACATATGTATGTTTCCCTCTTCTCGTTATCAACATGGTTATGTATCAATGTAGCCCAGTCGTATGTTTAAATAGAGCTGAAATACCTCACTTTCCATGTCGCATAAACCTTCATCTCAACCCAGGATGGGTAACAACAGCATTTCATTGGTTCTAGCCGAGATTCTCTATGGAAGACAAGTTATTTAGATCAAGTTTTGATGAAGTTGGCGACACCTATTTCCATATGGTGTAGTGTTTATTTGAAAGATAGGCACTGGGAAACAGGTAAGGAGGCTAGGCCTTGCTTCTGTCATAAGATATCAACCTTATCACATTTGAAGATCCAAGATCTTGTTGAAGAAAAGAATTTGAGGTAATAACATATTCTTCAAGCAAATGCTTCATTTATTCGCCACCATATCACATAGCTCCTTATCATCCAATTAATTGTTTGTAGGAATGATGCTACAGGAGTCCGGCTTCATTATTGATGAAGTTTGATACTGAAATGGTAATGCATTTTTCTTTTGAGATAATTTCTTTGTATTAATCATTGAGATGTTTGATGATAATGCTAAAATAACTTTGTTATCAGTCTACTTTGATTAAATTCAACTTAAATGATAGCTGGAACTTGAAACTGTTTGTATTGATTGGTGTGAAGAAGCTGTTGGGCCTGCTATGCTGTCTGATGTCTGGTTGTGTTAAAGCTCCTTCTGTCCCACCTTAGCTCTGGTGATCTCCAATAAAAAATGTCAGGCACTGCTTTTTTGTGGTTTCCTTGTTGTAAAAACACTTCTTGTCTCAAGTTTGTGCCAAGGCCAGATCCCTCTCTTCCCTGTCAATGTTTGTCAGTCCAGCTATAGTCGTTTCTGTCATCACCCACAGACTCAGTGAGGAAATACAGGCCTGGATCCAAATTATACACTTCTTTCATTATCGGAAATTCTGGATAGAGGGTACATTTACATTTGGCTTGACGCAAAAACAAATCTGAAAAAGTTTGTCGTTTGCACTGGTTAGGTGATCAATTTCATGTCAGTTTCAACATTTAATGAAGAAGAAGAAGAAAAAAATTAAATGTGTATGTTTGCTTCAGACAATCACACTGTATAACTCCTTCAATGTCTTTCATTCTGAATAATAGCAAGTAGTTTACTTCTCTAATCATTAACATGCTGTTTAAAATTAGGCAATCAGTTATTTCACAGATGACCTTTTCACAAAATCCAGCAATTACAAAGTTGACTGTATGAGCATATGTCTTGGTAAAGAAGTACTTAATCAGTGATGTAATGTAAAATTTTTTCCATGGTACAACATTGCTATTGCACCAAAGGATTCTGTGAATCAGTACGAAAGAATCCCCTCCCCAAATTATGCTACATCCCACAAATTCCCAGTCGGACCCATATCAGATAATGTTGGTTATTGAGAAGACTGTACGTGTGAGATGGCCATCAAATTTAAAAATTGATAGTAAATGGCAGATAACCACAGCTTCACCCGACGCCCTTAGTTTACCTGGACAGGAATACATAGACTGAACTTCAGAAGCAGGTAAATATTCTGCGTTAACCTACATGTATATGCACCATGATATGCAGTCACAATGCATGAGGGGCGTATCAGTGTCAGATAAGTGTCATGTATGGGAGGTGAAACACTGTAATAACCTAAATGTATTCCGTTTGCCCAGAGCCAGTGTGGCTCCTCTGTATGACTTAATATTTTGTGTATTTGTATATTTTCCTCTGTGAAGTCCGTGTAACAAATCTGTGACATAACAAACTTATTTCATACACCTGTTGTGTTGCAGTACTCATAATGTTACCTGGGACTTGACATACAAACTACACAAATAATTGTCTGTGTAGTGTTGTCCATGGTGTCTTGCTTTATCTTCTAGCTACCACTAGACAAGGTAACAACATATTCCATGTTCCAGCAAGACGGTGGGCTCACCTTACCTAACAGTTGTCTCATTTGATACTGCACACATCAATCCTGGCTAAAATGGTTTAATGTTTGTTTATCAACAGCAGTATTTTACATTCATATCTGGTCAGAGAAATTTGTTGAAAAACATAAAGTAAAAAATAGTCAAAACAAATTGGACTCTAAAACCTCAGGTCATATATAAATTGCTAATTATTTATTTATTCGATAAGAAATCAAGTAATCCAATTTATCTATTGTGTTTTTACCAGTTTGTTTACATGAGTTGCATATGAACTTCACGAGCATTTTTTTGTAGCTTAAAACTGAAATAGTTTCACATGTTTGCAAAATTGCCAAATTGACTTATTTTCACTTTGATAGAATTTGTAGCTGGGAAAGTAGTATCCATGTAATCAAAATAGACAGCCTTTGAATGCTGTAAGTCCTCCTTCATTAAATAGTAGAATTTTCCTTTCTAAGACTTTGGTGTAAGTACCTGCCCTCATGTAGCATGAATCAGGTGGAATATGGCCCCCCATCTCTGCCCCCCAGGGCATCACAATATACCACCACTGTGACTTAGCCCCAGGGGGTTAGTGAGGAGGCCAGATAGCAACAGATCTGATAAGTCGAAACTGTTGAAAATCCTCCTCAGGGGAACATTATAGGAAATCATTGAACTGTTCTCACCCTTCACAGTTTTCTTACCCAGGTCCTCACTTTAAGGGAGATTATATTGTTTTCTTTGTGTGTGAGGGTGGTGACGAACTGCTGGTACACGAACAATTAGGAAACATGTCTCACGTAACTGTGAAACAATCTGTTAACAGTCAAAACTGTTAATACACAAATCTGTTTATCACAAACTGAAGTGATGGAAACGGAAATCTGTAAACCGTATAAATAGTTTATTCATAATTTCAGTTTTCTCTGTAAATCATGTTGTTCGAGTTCTGTGAATAAAAAGATTTCCCACCAAGGTATTTTTCAGTCTGACATGATTTTTTTAAATGGAGAATATTAGTGTTTTATAAAGCTCTTGCTATTTTTTTTTACAAAATTACCAAGTCTTTCTCATGCTTTATATCAATGTTACATGAGAAAAGTCATCACTATACACTAAGTCTGTTAACATTGCTCATTCCAGTCTTTGTGATGTCGATGACAGTTGACTCTCATCCATACATATCACATCCACACAGTCATAGTACACGCTCATACATTTCAGCAAAGAAACATTCATTGTGGCAATACATTGCATATGCCTCAAAACCCACATTTGAAAGGAGCAAAACACGAAACTCTCACGCTTATTCATTGATGTGAAACTTCACGTTCTGTTCATTTCTTAATTCTCTGTTCACAAGTAGCTTGTCAAGAGATGTATATAGTGGCCAGTTTAAATAAGGATCTATCCATATTGTTTGCAGTTAGACAACAAGGCTAGCAGTGTATATGGGATGTACACATTCACAATTAAACCTTTTGTGTTTGAGTATTTGCATGTGAGTACTGTATTTGAAAGGCTGTGTAATGTATTTGGGCCCTCCTCCCTGTTATATCTGGGCAGGACCTGCATGTATCTTTCTGAACGGGGCAATACTGTGTCAATTTGGTCTGTGGCTAGTCCAGCTGGATGATGGTGTGGACAGAGGACTAGAGTAGACAATATCTGTGAGGAGCTGTGTGGCCATGCTCACCTTCTCATCAGCGTGGCCTGTAATGATTTGCTAGCTCTGTCAATGTGGGAACTTGTTCAAGGTAAGAAGTTTGTATTTGGTCAATATGGATTTCAGATTAACACCTTTAGGTCAACATGTAAAAACTTTTTCTATATTGAGACAGTATGTTCAGATGATTTTGAAAAAATTGCTGTCCAACCCCGCTGCCATGTATGTAGAGGTTTGGCACAACGTTTTCCTTAATGGCTGACTGATTGTTTCCTGCGTCAGCTTTACTCATACACTGGACAAAATATGTTAGGGATATTGGCGTTATTATGATTGGTATTTCAGTGAATAAATAAATCATTATTAGTATTTAATTTATGTCCAGTATAGTTCAGTAAGTATGACAGATGTTACAGAAGCAATTAGATTGTTCTTATATATATATATGTAACCTTATAATATAAACATTGTTGTCCTCAAATCTCTATTTAATATGTACCAAGATGGTTTTGTTTCCCATACTGACTCAAATTAAGATTGTCTTAGGAATATCCTTAAGGCTATGATGCTGTCTTGTTGTTCATAAGTCATTTTATTTGGAGGGTCATAAATATTAAGAGGAGTTCAAATGACTGTATAGATTGAACATAATTGATACCAATTCAGGTCATACTCATATATTTGATAGGATCTGATAATTTCACCTTCTTAGAAATGTTGTAGAGGTTGTTAATGCATATTTTCGTCAAGTTGCTTTGATGTTAAATGTAGTTCCGTTGTAACAACATTTTTTACAACCCATTTAAATTGATGCTGGATTTCAACAGAAAGTTTCCTTATCACAAGCATTGATTTATTGACAACAGCAAAAGACTCAAAGATCACGGAACTGAAAGATTCTCAAATTTATCTGAAACTTCTTTCAAAGGAGATAAGAGTCCCTAATAAAGTGCCATTATCCCCAAAGTCTTTTCTTGAAACAGATATGGCCGCCATAGCAGCCATATTGGATCGGCTTACCTTGATAACAGTAACAAAAGGGTGTACATCTTGCTGTCTGACAGGTCTCCAGCCTCTTTAGTGTTGTGCTGTGATTATAGCCGACCCTGTGTCAGCACTGACCACAAATTACAAGATTTACCATCCTCTTTCATCCACAGGTGTTTTTCTACGGGCCAAACTCATGAACAATTTGGTACATTTTACTTGATTTATTAACCTGAAAAAAAAGCATATGAATATGCATAGTGATACATCGTCTCTCCATTATTTGGAAAAATGTGGGGCTTTAAATATTCATACTAATGGCACCTTAGAGTGTAAGATGATATTTAGTGATAATAAACAGTTGTTTCATATCATATCTGTTATTTCTAACAATTTTTAGAAAAACTTATCATACAATTATCAAGTTGTAACTGTATGATGCAACTAAATAAACCCTTGAAAGATGTATTGAAATATGTAAAACAAATAAGACAATGATTCTTTAATTTCAGTGTTGAATTTGCAGCATTTATTTTACCTGATCAGTGAAATTTAAGACCCAAGACCTGACTTCTAATCAGCAGGAAAAGGTTTCTTCTTAACACAAGCTTTTGACTTGCAATCATGCAAACCATACTTATCAGATTTACAGAGTAAATAATGAAATTGATTATTCCCGATTCACCAAGAATTAAGTCAATATGTAACCCAGCTTTACTGGCCCTGTAAAAGACTCATTGTTAATCCTAATGACTTCATTGTTCGCCGTCACCTCATGGACGGCCGACCATGTGAAATAAATCTGCTTTTCTGATTGCACAATGAAGGACTTGAGTGAGTATTAACATAGATCCACCGAGGGCGGATTGTTGGAGACACATTGTATATTTCCATGTACATATAATATTGTTATGGCCACCTGGGGGACCCTGAGTGCTTCATAATGAGAGGTAGTCTTAATACAATAGCATTAGTGTTGTATGTCAGTTGTAGGCCTTTGTTCAAGACATGTATCTACTGTGTGGTATACAGTTGTTATCACTGTTGAGACGTCTATGTGTGGCATATGTCACTGAGCAGCGTATATGGTAATACATGTATTTTACATGTCACTTGTTAAATTGATTCAACTTCTTTAATCTTGAATAATGGATTTTATGTAGATTTTGTTTACACAAGTTGGATTTTCTTAGTAATATCAATAAATGGTTGTGATATTTATTAGAAAGTATTTAATCATATTTTCTCTAATTTCAGTATAGATCCTTACACCACTCTCCAACAAGAGTGACAATGGTGTAATGATCTATGCTCAAACAACTGAATACAGAAGTTGTCATCCATATAGTATCTTGCCCTTATTGTATTCAACAACTTCTGAAATGTCAATCAAACAGTTTCTTGAAGTTGAAGTAAGTGTTACACCTGTATCTTGGTGCAAGTGGTTGTACCCTGTAGGTCCATGACAACACAGGAATGTATCCTTCAAGCTGATACACTATCACTGTACAGGATTAGGAGAATTAAATGTACGTGTGAATAGAGAAAATGACCATTTAATATGAACAGCATGATTTGCAGGGACTAACTCTACAGCTGATAGACGAACAGTCTCAGCCCAGCATGGTAACATGCCTTTACCTAGGGGATATACCTGGAGGATAAACTTGTTATTTTGAGGGGGATTTCTCAGGTGAACCGGCAGCTGAGTTATGCGACTCCGTGGTTAAATACCTACAATAAACATTGCTGGTGTTGTTTATAAAGATTCAACTGGTTTGTTGAAATGGTACGCCATCACATTGTAACACTACCTGGCAGTGATAGAAGAAATATGGCTTCTACATGAATTTTTACGGCAGATGATGTGATTGAATCTGATTGTATTTTTCTACAGGGTAGTACACCCATCAAAAGTTTAGACTCATTAGTGTAAATGCAGACACTTTTTTTCATTCAACTGTTCTAAACTATATTTTGCAAAATATTTGATACTGTGTAAAGGTACTGTTTGGACATATACTGATGTATTATAACTCAAATTCATAACATTCAAAAGATTATTGTCATGAGTTCAATAATTGATGACAATCAGTGCAAAAATTGGCAAATTCTTAACAAAACTTCATGCCAAAATGCAGCTGACCACATGCACAATTTCTGCATATGCTTTTTAGCAATTTGATGCATGGTCCACATGCATTTGATCTAAATAAGGTTTGCAGTTGGTTCCTCCAAGGTAGTGGAGTAATTCATCTTCGATGTACATAAATATAACATGTAGTGAATGATCCAAGTGAGTCTAAACTTTAGATGTGCAGCATATATCCAGGCGATAGTCATTTCTCCCCTATATTCTTGATTGTTATCGTCTGTGTTTAATTTTTGTGATAAGGTAATTATATACAAACATATTTCATCTACATTCAATTATTAGAAAAATTATATCAGTTTCACGTAACAAATCCTATAATTCCAATTCACTTAAGTGTACAAGATTTTGTCAGGTTTGTTCAACTTTTAATATCCAGTCAATTAGCCTGTAATGTAAGTCCAAATGTAACTGATTCACCTTCCTTTGAATTCCAGCCATTGCTGTGTGAGCATAATATAATCCCTGCAAACAAACCATCACTATGGCTGTCAGACCGTTAATCTCAACTCAAGTTTAAATTGACCATTGGGTGATAAATAAGAGAGTCGGCTGTTGCCATCAGTGTCATGATATGGTCCCGGGGTGTGTTCACATCTGTGTGAGAACATTTAATCTTTGGTCCCCAGAAAACAGTCTACAGTTTCAGCTTCATTCTTTGCTGAGATATTTTTTTTGCTGTCCAGTGTTGAGTTTGCTGATATGGGTTGGCATCTGTAATGTGAACTTGCAGGTTTGATTAAAGATTTGCTTATTGACGCAGGTGGTGAGAAGGATGCCACTAATCAATTAACAGCAATGAAAAGTGCACCACTATGTCAAACTCATGTCAGCTTCAGGGGGTAGCCTAGTGGTTAAAGCGTTTGCTCATCACACCAAAGATCTGAGTTTGATTCCCCACATGGGTACAATGTGTGTCTCTTGTGTCCTCCACTGTAATATTGCTGGAATATTGCTAAAAGCAGTGTAAAACTAACTCACTCATGTCAGCTTGAACTCTGAAATGCATATCTGCAAGAATGAAACTTTGTTATGTTAGCTGTCACTGAACAGATATGACAACAACTGATGGGGTTTATTTCATTTGTTTCATAGCAAAGTACACAGAGTTTTATCAGTCAGTTCCTGGTTCAAATATAACAATCAAGTGATGTAGTTTGTTGTGAACCAAATGTGCTGGCACTAAAAAACACACCTGTGACCATCCCCATCTGCAAATTAGAAATGAGATGGTTGTCCAGGTATCAGATTGACTGGTGTTGATAGCGTAATGAAATGAGTGTCACCGACTGTAGCAGATAACAGTTACATCATCACAGGCTCACTGGGGCACCAGGTGTCATTAACATATCTCTAGTTATTGTTAGTGTTGTCTGTTAGTTCTGTAACACCCAGCTGTGATAAGACAACAGCCCACAGCAGTGAGGGGCAGTTGTCTATTTCAGATAGGCGTGTGGCCATTGCACCAGTAATTGCCCCAACAGTTGCAACATACACCAGAGACATGGGGGATATGAGTTTAGCTGATTGTTTTGTGATGTAGAAGCCTTACCCTGTTGGGGGAGGCCAAAATGCACTTGACTGACAGATGACCATTTCTGCAAAAGATATTCATGTTTTCAAAGTGTGTCATTTTTCTACACATTTTTTAAACATGTTTTGGCTAGCATTACTTAGATACAAGTGATTCATTTCATAAACACAGGGAAAAGTTTGAATTTATGAAGGGATTGCATGAATAAATGTTGATATCAGGATGTACATTTCATTTTTGTGACTAGTGTATATTTCACTATTGTTTAGTCCAGTCTAGGTGCATCCATGTTCCTCACCCCCACGAAGAATCTTCATGAAGATTTATTGTTGATTTTATTTGTATTTCATACCTCCCCACAGCAAAGATGTTCATTCACAAGGAGGCTATATGCATAATTTGTGGTGTTGACTCGTCAATTGCCATGGACACCTTGTCTCACCGTGACAGATGACAATGATGTTTTTAGCTATGAGAAATCCATTAGCTGTCCACAACTTCTTTCTGTATGACTGCAGTGTTATATGTGTTTGTTTTGGTATCAGAGGATGAGTGTTGTATCTGATGTACTGTCCAGTCACCTGACCAGTGTCCCACAGGATCGTCAATAGATGCAGGTGGTAGATCTGCCTTGTTGGAACCCCATAACAATGTAGGTAGTGGGTGGGGAAAGTGCAGCTCAGTGATTTAAATCATTAGCTATCATTCAGAAATAACACATCATGTTTTACAACTGATATGAACCATTCACAATATTTTATGTTAAAAAGATTGCAAGTATTTGGAATTCAATAACAAGCAGGATGTTTTTAAACAAAAGTTAAATCTGTATATGATGGATTAATCTAAAAATATTTTTTGTTATAAAATACTTGTAGAGAATTATATGAAGTTGAGATCCTAAATGTTTAGAATTTGTTATTATACTCAATGTTTATAAACAAAAAATAAATCTGTATATTATGAATTATTCAAAAAATATTTTTGTGATAAAATACTTGTTAAGAATTATATATAAGTTGACATATTGAAGGTATTTACAATCCATATATCACAAGGTAATTGAACCTGTAAAGAGATGTAACAAATCTTGCTGACTGTACTCATTGTTCAGGTATCATAAATGTAATGGCCTTAGTAACATGGCTATTAAGCCAGATTGCAGCATGCTACCACCCCCAGTACAGCACTGGCTGGTGGCACCCTCCAGTAGTCTGTGGTCAGTGTACACTACAGTAGCCAGTGGCTAGGGTGTCCAGTGAGCTGGAACATCTGCCTAAAGCTGTCAATTAGAGCCCCAATCTGTGAAGGCTTGAGAAGCCAGCTCAGGCGTGGTGGCTGTTTGCTGATTGGCTGTCAGGACGAGGGGTGGGCTGAGCTAGGCAAGGCATTTGAAGGTGGAGAAAGCTCAATTACCAGTAGGCTTCAGCCTAGGTACAACTATGTGTGTGTTCGTGTGTTCCTAAACATTACGCTAGAGCTGGGTTGTTTTCTTATCATCTGATGAGCTATGAGGTATGCTGTGTTCATTTGTCTGTTCTGTCTGTATCACTGACTGTCAATATTGTCGTGGTCATGTGCAGGTGAAAGGATTTAGTTGTTAATTACAGCTTGTGGGTTAATCAGCAGGTCAAATACTCTTGTATACTTGTGCATTTCAGATTGAAAGAGTTGTACTCAGGGTGAAATGGATATCTGAAATTGACAACTGAAGAGGAGATACCACAAATGAGATAATTCACTTTCAGAGGAAAAAGTTTGCTGCAATTTTCAAGATGGATGCAGGAAGATTGGGACTTCTGGTGTTGTTTTCTGTGATTGTTTGTGTGACAGGCCAGGATGCAGAATATTCAGTAATGGAAGAAGCAAAAATTGGACTTGAGATCGGAGATATCCCTCGTGATACCAAACTGAACGTGAACCCAGGTGACAAGCTACAGTTTAGTATACTTACAGAAGGCAATCGATACAGCGAACTGTTTCTCATAAACACTGAAGGCATCCTCTCAGTTAAGTCAAGAATTAACAGAGAAACACTCTGCCCATTCCAAATAAATTGTAAAATTCAAATTGAAATTATTGCCAGGTCCACAGATATTTTTCGGAATTTGAAAATAGACATCACCATTAGGGATATAAACGACAATGCACCAAAATTTCCTGTCCAGTCATGGAAGTTAGAAATTCCAGAATCATCAACTATTGGGTCTTCTTTTTCCCTCCCTGGTGCCTCTGACAACGACACTGATCCCAATAATTCTCTACAGAGTGTGGACATTATTCCAAGCAATGTGCCATTCCGTGTAGAATTCACTAAGAACCTTGATGGGACTTCTGTGGTTGTGATCATTGTGACGGAGAAGTTAGATCGTGAGACCACCAACACGTACAATGTGAAACTGATAGCTGAAGATGGAGGACTGCCCCCTCTCAGCAGCAGCATGGATGTTCAGATAACCATCACTGACGTTAATGACAATTCTCCCGTGTTCACCCATTCCATATACAATGTTACCATCAAAGAGAACACAAATTTAGAAATGGTCATTCTACAAGTGACAGCCACTGACGAGGATGAAGGTGAAAATGGCAATGTTTTTTACAGACTGAGTTCACATCAAGCTGATGAAATCCATCGATATTTCGCAATGGGTGACACGAGTGGAAATATCATTCTGAAACAACAACTGAACAGTGGTCACATCAGGGTCATTATAGAAGCCAGTGATCAAGGCACACCACCAAAAATATCACAAACTTTTGTAGAGGTGGAAATACTGGACACAATAAACAACCCACCGGCCATTACTATAAATATTCTTTCTGAGACAGGAATTGCAAAAGTGCTAGAATCTGTTCGCATTGGTTTCCCTGTGGCTCACATAAAGATTCTAGATCCTGACACTGGCGCCAATGGTATAGTGACATGTTTCAGTCAGACTGCAGGCTTTGATCTACAGCCACTTGATGACAAGGAGTACAAAGCTGTTGTAGCCAAACACCTAGATTATGAAACAACTACAAATTATAAAGTGACAATTTTTTGCCAAGATGCTGGAAGTCCTAAACTAAATGCCTCAGCAGAGTTTAGTATGGAAGTTTTGGATGCTAACGACAATTCTCCTGAGTTCTTGCAGAGTGAGTTTGTGCTGAACATTGCTGAAAACAATGCAGTAGGTGATATGATTGTCCAGCTTGGCGCCACTGACAAGGATTCCGGTATCAACCAAAAAATAACATTTTCTGTGTCAACAGAGGCACGTGTTAATTTCACAGTTGACACCAATGTCCCTATCATCCGAACAAAGATCAGATTCGACCGAGAGGACACAGCACAGTATCAGTTCCATGTTCTGGCTATTGACGGTGGTGTGCCTTCAAGAACAGCCACTGCAAACATTACCATCAATGTCCTTGACATCAATGATGAGCAGCCACAATTCCTGGAGAAGGAGTACAGGTTTCACATCACAGAGAATCTTCCCTTGGGTATCGGGGTGGGAAACGTGTCGGCCTTCGATCGGGACACAGGGGATGGGGGAAGATTCTCCCTGAAACTATCACAGCTCACCTCAACTGCCCATCTGCCATTTACCATTCTCCAGAATGGAACTATCCTGACAACTGAGGAGCTAGACAGAGAGGAGGAGAATAAGTACATCTTCAGTGTAGTTGCGACAGACCATGGGGCCATGCCATTGTCAGGGGCGGCCCAGGTGACTGTTATTGTTGATGATGTTAATGACAATGACCCATCATTTGTGTTCCCCAACGACGACAACTACAGCATCAATGTATTCATACCCTCTAAAACTGGCAGTGTTGTGGTACGTGTTCAAGCTTCTGATAGGGACGATGGAGATAATGCCCAAATAAAATACACAGCCAGAGATTTGAACTCGTCAGGATTGTTTGGAATGAACAACACCTCTGGTGAAATCTACACGACTAAGGACATTGACACAAGCATGATTGGCACCTACTACATGGCAATTATTATTTCAAATACAAACCCAGATGCAAAATCTGTGTCCCAGAGACTGAAGATATTAATATCACATCGAACACAAATTGGGCATTTCTTGCAGTCAAGTGACCAGTACATTGTAATCGTCATTGTCCTGGTGTGTTCCACGTTGCTTATTGCAGCAGCTATCCTCCTAGCTTTATGTTATCTACGTAAGCGGGACAAGGATCAACAGCTGAAAAAGCAGTGTCAACAAGAACCCCTGAGTTACAGTATACAGACCCCAGTCAGCACTGTTGACGGAGTGACCAGTACCGACAAGGCCACCACTGATCATCAGAACGTCCTCAGATCAGACAAGAAAGCTGACCTTGACACTTCTTCCAGCACTGTCAGTGGGAAAATCATTTCAACTGGGAAACTGGTAAGTTTGAAATTTTCCTTATGATGATTTTCTTAATAGTGAGTGAGTGAGTGAGTGAGTTTTACGCCGCTTTTAGCAATATTCCAGCAATATCACGGCGGGGGACACCAGAAAATGGGCCTCACACATTGTACCCATGTGGGGAATCGAACCCGGGTCTTCGGCGTGACGAGCGAACGCTTTAACCACTAGGCTACCCCACCGCCCCGATTTTCTTAATAACTGATGGAAGCTGAAACAAGAATTAAAAGTGAAGTAACTCATGTTGAACATCCAGTTAAATATTAAAGGTAAGATTATTATGATAGCATGATGCTGACATAGATACATGCGCTGTAATAGATAAGGAAATAGTATATGATATTTAGGGAAATGTTTCAAATCTGTTGAAAACACAACATGAAGGTCTTGCAACCCCTAACTTACCTCCACCCACATCTGCCCACCCCTTGCTACAAAAAGTGAAAACACTTTACCACCTTATGCTTGAAAAAGCCAACATCAAAGGAAACTAGCTGACAAGGTACAATGTTCCCAGACTAAAGGTGTGAAACTCCCTACTCCCATTTGTTCAGTGTAATTACATCAAACTAGTCTGTAGACAATAGATAGCCTTTTGTCTTCTTCAACAAGCAACATTTCAGTCGCTAGTAGCATTTCCAGTAGCTTGTCACTTGTCGATTAACATGACACCTGTGAAACTTCGTCACCACATCCCAGACTGAGCTTACCTGCAGTTCCCCTGGGACAATCTACACCTTGTCAGAGGAATGTCCTCTCCCCACATACAACATTCCTGAAAAAAACTATGTTGAGAGAGAAAGTGCACTCCTCGCCCTAGGAAGTCTCACCCCAAACAGATACAGGGGGGCTGCCGGCTGATGGCTGTTTCTCCTCCCTTCCCCTGCAATGTTTGGTGACACAGAATGAAATAGAAAAACACAGGTTACAGACATATTTCTGAATCCTTCAGATGAAATGAAAATTGAGTTTTAGGATTAAAAATGTTTAAAATTATTTCTTTTTATCAAACTCCTTGTCAGTTTCAAATAATTTCATCCATGCAACAACAAAACCCTTTCTTCATCTAATCCACAATTTGACATACAAAGTTCATGTTAGAGGCAGATTGTCATATTTATTCAAAATGCAAATCTACAAACAAAACTAGTTGTTCAAAGCAAGGTAAAAAGGTGACAAAAACATCTGCATGTGAAGAAAGATTTATCCGATTAAGAGATTTCACAACACAATAGAACAAAGTGTTCAAGTTTCTTAAAACATCTAGTTATATTTTCTCACACAGTTTAAAAATTTAAAACAAATGCAATGGGGAAAGTAAAGAGCTAGAGTGTTTCTTTGTTTGGCCAGTGTCTTGGGAAGGGGAAATGTGCAGGGGGAATTTTGTTATATTTATTTCCAAGACGGAATAGAGCAGATGTTGGCAGGGACAGTGTTTGTCCCAGACAGGATAGATTGGCGCATGCAGCACATTTGCTGGGATCATTAAGAGATTAGGACAAAATCAGACATATACAGCTGAATGGAAAAACAGGTATCCCAGGGTCATTGTTAACTTTTCTAAGTCTGGGCGACACCATCCACATTGAAACAGTGTTATGCCAGTAGTTTGATGCACAAAATTATTTAGTAAAAAGATTCTAGAGGGGCAGCTGAACCCTCCCCTGGGCTCCCACCGGCCCTGCACCCTGTCTGTTCATTATGCTAATACAATTGTTCCAATGTTTAATAGTTTAAGTGGGATATCAGTAGACATTTGGAACATTGACTTGGAGACTAGTACTCTACAGCATTCATGTGTCAATATGGAAACCTGTGTATTCATAGGATTGGGGTTTTAGGATAGGTATTATTGAAGTATAATTGTCTGAATTGAATTATGAAATATTGATATTTCACAGCAATAATTCTGTATATGATAATCCCAGGTACATCCCCACAAATCTTGTACTTGACACGTCCTAGGGAAATGAATGTGCCATATGGTGATATTAACATCACTTGATGGCACTTAATGTCCTGCACCTCAGCCATTCAGGTTCACATCACAATGCATCCTAAGATGGAAATCCCAAATATTTTTATCTTCATCAACTTGTACATTAGTGGAGAACTTTATGTGAAAGTAAACCCACTTTATAATTGTGTGGTCTCTTAGGCCCTTTAAACATAATCCCCAAATGCCTGCTGAAGTTATTGGTTGGAACAGTGGCGGAGAGAACACCCCTGACATAGGGATCCAGGGTGAGATTACACTAGGGGGAGAACCAGCAGTGTTGGAGGGGGACTCACCTGTGGAATGAAACTACTGATGTCTTTGTGGGTCTAAAACAGATGACAGTTGAAACACTCTACCTTTACATTACTTTTGCATGGATGTACACTATATTTCATTCATGAAGATGTTCTAATCAGGTTTTCATTCATCCAGGCATGATATTTCTTAATACAGAATATCCACTCAAGTATTCAATCTGATCGTGTTTGTTAGGGTTCTGTTTCAAGCTGGAGAATTCAAATGGCAATTATACAGAAAATATGATAGCTTCGGTTTCTGTCATTATGTAGTTGAATGCTGGCACATATTCCTGGGAAGGTAGTCTGTCGTACAGACCTTGAAGTATATATATCCAAGAAAGTCCACGCAAGTCTAGAAAATGTGGCAAGTCTAGATTTCCACAGTTTCTGAAAATGAAGAAAGTCTCAGGGCTCCATTTCATCATATTATTTTTGTTTTCACTGTGAACTTTTTTTTTTCAGTAAAATATGGTAATTTCAGAGACTAGTTGTTAGCCTGTTGGGAAGGTTTTACTTTGGTTTGATATTCATTTTGGAGGGAACAGCTTAGATTGAACAAAAAACATGGGGAAGGATTGTCCTAGCCCAGTTCTTCCCCATCTCTACCACAGGCCCAGACAAGCTCTCATCAGCTACACCCAGATAGACTGTACATAAAGCCACATGAATTTGATCTTTCTAAATTTCCAGTGGGGTTATTAATAGGAGTAATCATGCTTTCTTTTCATTTTTTAAATACAAATTATTAATTTTCAAAATAGGTGTAAAATATTTATTTAGTGAACCAAAGTAAAATTATTTTGGTTTGAAGTGTGGGTTTCTATCTATCCCTGGCTTATACCGTCCTCACACAAGCCATGGGGCTGATGGAGTAGCCCAGCAGATGCTTGTCCTCCTGAAGGTCCATGTTCAATTCCCACATGAGTGCTGTATGTAAAGACCATTTTCTGGTGTCCCCTGCCATGATATTGGTGGAACATTGCTAAAAGCGGCGTAAAACCACACTCACTCACACAACCCACTGCTAATATTACTAACTGTTATTCCTTCAAATCAGATCATATTGGGAGTATATTTTCTTTCTGCTTATGATGTACTAACAAAAAGTGGAATGTTTACCAGATGTGGACTAAGTCATTACCCCTCTCTCTTCTGGCTAGCTATAGGATAATGTTTCAGATGGTTTCAGCAATTACAGTATATTGTGAAATGTACATAGTAGCTGGAAAACTTGATTCAAATCTTGTCTCTTTGTTTATTTCATTAACAATAATTAGACCTAAAATATATTGATTTTAACTCTAAATGTGTTAGAGATTAGAGCATTAAATGCATAACAATTACGATACGAAAAAGTGTCAATTCAAACAAAAGTTTGTCGATCAGGGATCAGCACTGGTATTATTATCCTGGTATCGATGAATTGTAATTACAAGCATTGCAACAAGAACCGACTTGACAAAGGCCTGCTATGTTAACGGTGTGTTAATTGACAGTCAAATGCTGTGTTCAGTATTTATTTGTTGACATGGCTTCAGCTAATTCGTCTGTGATGTGAATTTGTTGATCAGCAGGGGGATGTGGTTATTTATTCCACTAATCCCATCCCCAAATGCCAAAGTTATCAAGATAAATCCATGGGTGTAGTAACGTTGACAAACTGTTGAGGCAGCACTGACCCATGGTGAGGTTATAATTGAACTGTGATCCCTGTGAAACTGACACCCCAATCATGATATCAACATGCTTATCTTGTCACTCAAAATGTACAACCTCCATTCAACAGCAAATTTTGGTCAAATTGAAATTCATATCAATTGCCCCCAACTATAAAGAATGTAGTTCCTGCAGGCCTTGATGTCAGGCGATCTGTGGATTGTCGTGTGATCGTTGTGTGATCTGTCATGGAAATGTACAAGTAATCTGGCCGTAGCTTGTGGAACTATCAAGCTATCAGCCTGTCAGATGCAGCTATCCACACCTTTGTAGGGGGTTGCAAATCATAGGTATTTCAATATGTCAGTGTTGCGCTCAGTAATCATCAAAGTATATTTAGGGCTTCTTGCCATAAGGCAGAAGACCTATTGTAATTACTGATGTTTTTATTATTATTTATTTTTCCGCCGTATTTTGTGCCAGCGATACAAAGAGCACCAGTGGACAGAATCGCTTGAAAAAAATCAGGCAGATGCGCACCGAGGTGTAGATATTCCCCATTAAAATCTCTAGGCTGTGGGTCCAATAGCAAAGGGCAGATAAATCAAAATTAATTCAAAATTTTCAATTTGAAATGCAATAATCTCCAAAACTACTGCTGCAATGACTACCAAACTTCTTGAGCAGATGCGCAATCAAAATGTCTACAATTTCATCTGTTGCGCCGAGTCGCTAAAATGCACCGTTTGGCCGCTATTTGCGATTGAAGTTTTTGCTGCTGTTTTTCAGCCCAATTCTGACTACTGTGCTCCCAAAATCTGCTGCACTACAACTACAACAGCTACCGCTTTCAAACTTGCCATACTTTGTCTCTAGGCACCTCCCTACGCAACGACATCGTCAAATGGGACTATGTGGATTTGATGGCCGTCACATTAGATGCTACTTTAGGGCAAAAGTTGTCTTCAAAAACGTATACAGGCTTCTCTGTGATTTTTTTTGCAAGGCAAACTTAGCAGCTACAACGCTTGAAATACATGTTCTGAAGTTGTTTTTGGCTGGTGAACAATTTTTGTTCTTAGTCATATATCAAAAGTCACGTGATGCGGCGGCCATATTGGATTGAAGCTGTTGAAAGGAAATTTGCAGATTTTGTGAAGTACGCATTTTCCGCAATCCATAACTCTGAAAATATTTACTGCAGAACATTGTGATTTTGCAGATATAGAACAGGTACCTGATATATGTACCAAGTGGAAGTATATTGCGATATCTTGCTTAGTTACGCATATTCAGATGTTTACTTTTGTTGTTTATTTTCAACTCAGATGTATTTTCAAAAAATCGCAGCACCATTACTATTACAGCTATGCAGCTAAAATCTCGCACTGTGCTGTAACTTGATGTGTTAAACATTTTTTGTTCTTTGATGCATGTCAAAATGTGAATTGTTTGGCCGCCATATTGGATTTCAGCAGATTCTGGTGACACTACATTTGAAACGCTGTATCTACTACAGTTCTACACAGAATGACGTGAAAATCGGCATAGTGCATCAGCATGAGATGCTTAACATTTCCTGTTCTTACATGTATATCAAAAGTTTCATCGTTTGGCGGTCATATGGCTTTGAAAATTGGAGAAATCTAATATGCGTCTAAAACGGCATAAAACAGCATGTAACTCCATTACTATTAATCCAATCGCTTCCATATTTTGCATGTGGCTTGGTCATGTGAAGCCGAACATTTTTGGGCGGGGGTCAAAATTCGATATCTCTAACCGTTTGGCCGCCATCTTGGATTGAAGTTTTTCGTTTATCGGGGTTGCCATAGAAACAAAAGTTGAAATCCGAATGACTTGGTTTTTACAGCACTGATACACACAGTCAAGGGAATGCAGTGTGCAAAATCTCAACTCCGTACATTGAATAGTTTCCGAGATAATGGAGATACAGTATTTTGACGGACAGACGTACGAACAGACAACGGACAAGTTTGTCAGCAAATCTAACCAGCGCATATGATACAGCGGGTCCGGGCAAAGCAGAAACACTAATTCTTTTTAGCCTATATGCCATAACAATGTCGCCTTAGCTCGCGAAAAAAAGTGCTTTTTCTTGTGTCTAACCAGTTAAATGACCTTGACACGTGACCTTGGTGACCTTGACTAAAAAAATTGTTTGTTTGGCATGCTATCAAATGCAAGTGTCAAAACCCCGAAAAACTCAAAAATAACGATTTTTCTTATTAGGGCTTCTTGCCATAAGGCAGAAGACCTATTGTAATTACTGATGTTTTTATTATTATTTATTTTTCCGCCGTATTTTGTGCCAGCGATACAAAGAGCACCAGTGGACAGAATCGCTTGAAAAAAATCAGGCAGATGCGCACCGAGGTGTAGATATTCCCCATTAAAATCTCTAGGCTGTGGGTCCAATAGCAAAGGGCAGATAAATCAAAATTAATTCAAAATTTTCAATTTGAAATGCAATAATCTCCAAAACTACTGCTGCAATGACTACCAAACTTCTTGAGCAGATGCGCAATCAAAATGTCTACAATTTCATCTGTTGCGCCGAGTCGCTAAAATGCACCGTTTGGCCGCTATTTGCGATTGAAGTTTTTGCTGCTGTTTTTCAGCCCAATTCTGACTACTGTGCTCCCAAAATCTGCTGCACTACAACTACAACAGCTACCGCTTTCAAACTTGCCATACTTTGTCTCTAGGCACCTCCCACACACAGTCACATCTTTGCTAAAATGCACCGTTTTGACATCGATACACACTGCATTAGCTAAAAAAGAAGAGAAAACATTTGAGACGTACCCCAAATGAAAGGAAAGAGTGCGGAGCAAATTTATTAATATTTGTGCTTAGACCGCTTTAAATATCTATCGAAAGTGCTTGCCTCTATGTACACATCACCGTAAACAATACTAGCCATCAAAATCCCCAAGTTTCTGCATATTAAGGAAATAAGCACTACTTTTTATCACCGACGGCCCATGAATAAGCGGCGGTATGTGCCAAAACTTGGTGCAGCATTTCACATTTAACACTTGGAAAGAGCACGAAAATCTGAAGGAAAGCGGGAAGACGATTACGGCCGCTTTTTCAAACACCTGTCTCACAAGACCGTACACCAGCACTCATTGTTGTTTCTAAGTTCAACTGTTCCGTTCAAAGTTGTATGAGTCCTGTGTATATAAATATGTATCTTTATTTATGTCAAAAGTACTAACAGTTACCGGATACATTTTATCTCAACTTCAGCTGAAATTCCCTACAGTTATTTGCTGCAACTCCATTTACAGAGCAAACTCAAAATGCGAAAAAGTGAAAGGTATTTGTGTGTTTTGTAGTGCATACGTAAAATTCAAAACAAGCAAAGGCTGATGTGTATCAGTCAATATCCCTTCTGTTTAGGCGTGGGGCCTCCGATGCGTCTCCATGTCTAAAACAGTAGAAATATTTACCGATGCAGCAAGGAAACCATGAATATAACTTATAATTACTTATACTCTATTTCCGGTCGAGCTTCCGTATTCTTTCTATATTATAAATGATTTTACATGCATTTAAATAGATTTCAAGATCAAGACTAATTAAAAATCCATTTACTTGCATCTCTCTCCTTTTCACCCTCATTGTCTCTGCATGAGCATGAAAAGCACGTGAAATTCGTTCCAAGTCGCGAGTAAACAAATCTACAGCGTCTCGCAAAGCAGCGGTGTGATAGGCCGACTTGCTCGTATTGTTTCAAGTTCAAACTCACATTTTTTATTAACGAGTTTACAGATGTTAGTAGTTCAGCTAGCACACAAGGTGTGGAAAGGCATACACCGACGTTTAGCGTCTCAATCCTATTTTATGAGGACTATTCAAAAACAGTCCCAAACTCTCCCATATTGTTTTACATATTCACATTGACAAGTCTCCCTGGTCAGT
This sequence comes from Haliotis asinina, assembly GCF_037392515.1. Lineage (NCBI taxonomy): Eukaryota > Metazoa > Mollusca > Gastropoda > Lepetellida > Haliotidae > Haliotis > Haliotis asinina. The sequence goes on along the minus strand of NC_090281.1, from coordinate 67,638,395 downwards.
TTTACATAAAGAGCAAATATCATCGTTAGTTCATAAACATTAATTCCTCCTTAGTATAGATGCAGTGTAGAAATTCCAGTGGAATTCTATAGCTTTAATATCTTTTGTCCTGGAGTAATATACTAGGATTTCTCCATTTGGAGAGGTTAGATTAAAGCTTTCCACTCACTTATCACACACCATCAATAGGTTGAGTTATTCAATCATGTGGGTGCTATATCTCTGTAATTCTTCTTGCTCAAGACGTTTTGACAAATATTTTCATTTTTTAAAGAGTGTGTGCACTGTGTAAACCGACTTGGAATGTAGCAGCATTGAATCACATTCAGCTTAACCTATAGCTTTATATTTTGGATATTTTGAACAGATCGCTGTGCCGTATGCACTCTTTGATTACTGAATGGACAACCACAAAGTTATTTTTCTTTTGATGTTTTAATACAGATAGCATCTGTTTCAAACCCAACATGAATTCAAACATAAAGAATTACGCTTTCCCCATTACTGGCAGTAGTATGTATCAATATTATCTGTAGCCATAACTACTACTGGAAGTACGTAACAGATGCAAATGGATGTATTGCATAACATCCAAGAAGCCCTCATCGCTGCTCGCAGCTATATTTCACCTTGTAATCTGTACCTCATCTTATCAAAACTTAACTTTTTCTCCTGGAAGTAAATTATATGTGAATATACAAAGGCAAATATGTCATTTATTGGGGCAGACCCTGCTGAGGAGCTGGGGTCAGTGGCATTATTGGGATAGAACAAATTGTCATACAAAATATCAGGATTTCCAAAATGGACACTGTTACTTTCTGGTTAAATAATTGATCAGCTTTCTTGGGTACATGACAGCACCTGTATCAAGCAGCAGACATGCTAGGTCCAGATGAATGGATTGTTCATCATTAGCTATATTTGCTAATGTAGATATGACATGAGACAGGTAATTGTTTCAAAAGGCCATATGGATCAGTTCACTCAGAAGTATTTGATAGTGTCATTTTCATTTCTCCATTCGCAAGGAGCACCTGCAGTGATTTGTCACCACCAGATGTGTGTGTCCACAATGCCACTGTGTATATCAATATAGCTGTAAAATGTCTGTGTGCAAGCAGGTAACCATAATTCACAGGCAAATTTGCTAGTACAAGTAATGAGCAGTTTGGTTCACTTTATTTGCAGGTGTCCTCCCATGACACTCCCTCCAACACCACATATTCCACAAATGTAGAACATGTTGTACCAGATCGGGAACATCAGCGTCAAAACCAACTCATGTCCTTCCGTTTACACCAGGCTCTACAAAGACTGAACAGTGAAACCAGCTCCCAGGAACAAAACAAGATCATGGCAGCAAATGCAAAGGTGAGCAAATAAATGAATGAATAAATAAATAAATAAATAAATAAATAAATAAATAAATAAATAAATAAATAAATAAATAAATAAATAAATAAATAAATAAATAAATAAATAAATAAATAAATAAATAAATAAATAAATAAATAAATAAAGAAACAAACAAACAAACAAACAAACAAACAAACAAATTGCACTAAGTAACACCTAGTGCCTTTTGCACATGATAAAAGAGTCGCACAGGCTACATATGAATAACTAAAATCACAAAGCCATAGGGACTCCTTACTAACTTGACACTAATGAAAACCTCTTATTCCTTCTCAAGTATATCTGCCTATTGTCTTCTACAAACTAGAACTCTTTCAGCTTCAGCATTCTTTCAAACCCAATTGTTGCCATACCACCTAAGTGGTCAGTGTTATTTGAAACCACATTACAAATTGATGGTTTTTCTTTGCTGGTGAAACTTATCAGCTGGACAATGGGCAGTAAAACACAGGTAAAGGCAAGGTGAACGGGGATACACTCTAGGTGTGAATCAGAGTGACCCTTGTTTCATGCCTCGCTGCTTTATGACACCTCACCTGCCCACTAATTGATCTTTGTTAATTAGATTCAGCCAGGTATGACACCTACTTGGCGATTTATCACAGCTTATTGAGAAAACAATTACACATTGGGAACATGGACATACTTCTTTGCACCTTTGTGTGAAATCCATTAATGCACAAATACTGAGTGGCACTGTTCTTCCATACCTAGTGAAATAATATAGTTAGTTTGCAGAGATGATTGATTATTTCCCTGCTTTAATACCTATGTTTCAAGCAGTTAATGGCATGATAAATACTACACAATAATATTTAAGTATTAGAAATGAAATATGTGTCTTTTCACAAGTTATTTGAATATAATAATAATTATGTTGTCACATCCATTATCTTGTAATTCAAATTATGTAAACATCAAAGTAAGTTAGTTTCAAATATGATTCCATCCCTGAAATCTGATCAGCCAGCACCAGAGATATTGGCCATCCTGCGCTACATATCCACCACAATGAATCCAAGCTCCTGCTCTCCACTTGAAAACATTTACAAAAACAGCCAAGAACCTTTTTCCAATAAATGAGGGAAAATAGATTGACAAGTAGACAATGGTCAATCATAGTGTTTTGTGTTTGAGTGAGAAGAGCACCATAATTAGAACTGTGGGGGATTTCATGGCCTGTAACCCCGTGACAACTCAATCTGTGTGATTGTTGTGATACAATCAGGGAGGAAGGGGGAGGTGTGGTGAGGGTCTGCAGTGTCAGGTAAACTCCCTTGTTAGGGGCGGCCTACAGGGTTGGCCTTTCTCTCCTTGCTTTTTATCACAATGTGTGCTGACAACACGTTGTATCATTTAGAAGGCTTAGAGTTGAGTAAGTTTGTCACAACTTTCCAAAAGTGTAAATATTGAAGTATAATGTGTCAACTTTGTATGACAGGTAAAAATTAAGAGGGATGAACACATCCTGCCCCTAATAATATGTTGTTATCAGTACTTTGCAATTTACAGAAGATATAGATGAGAAGTCTTGGATATGGTATATATGTTGTAAGAGAATGGTTCCCGTAAAATTATTAAGAAGTTAGTGCCATATAATCATTGCATTTTATGTTAAAGCAAAATTATATTTTAGTTAAAGTATCTTTCCCATTTTTGACACAAATTCTGTGTCAGTTTTGAATTTTCTGTATCTATATGCCTGTCTGTTAGTCTGTCCTCAAACATAACCAACACATCCAGCTTGGTACCAGTGTCTTGCAACTGAACTTGTGGCAATGCTTATTACGACAGACTATCATAAACTTGATTGTGTCGTAAACCAGGTGAATCATGATCCTCCTAGCCCCTCCACAACAACTATGTCTATACCATGCAGTGTTTAGCACCAAGTTTAGTATATTTGCACAAGGTATGTCCAGCTGAAGTGCAGGAAATGACCAACAATAAACCAAATATGCTGAGCTCTAGGCCTCAGGAATGATTGTTGTGAGAGGACCAGAGCAACTGAACATGCAGTGTTAATACACAAGTGTAGTCATGACAGCCTTCATACTCATGATACATATTCAGGATATAATGCTGGTAGCACGGACACAGGTGGGGGGGGAGGTATTCAGGAGGCATGTCAGTATCACTTATATAATTCCAGCCTGAATTATTATTAAAGCATAGATACACAAGTAGCAGTTTAAAGTGGGTTGCAATAACAAACAATGACTATGGTGTCATCCATATTATCCAGTCTTCCTTGTTCTATGGACTTCTAAATGATTGTTAAACATTGAGAAACAAAATTTCAAGGAATGTTTACAATTTCATAGTTTGGAGATGTTTTACATTTTGAATGTGTCTTTTATAGACTTGGAACACTAGTACAGGATATAGTACTATTGTGAGTTTTCAATCACTCATTTGTTCCTGTTTTGTTTTTCCTTTAGTGGAATGCTTATTACAGTGGTGAGTGGACACATTCTGTTTCTGTGTCTCGGGTAGCTCAAATTATTTAAAAGCACTCACAGCATATTTTTCTTTCCTTTTTCTGATTGGTATTTGATTTCTTAACTGACATTATTGTCTTTGGTTGAACTTTACAAACTGTGTGTTTCTGGGCTCGAGATTATTTGTCGTCAGGAGTGGCTTGTTTCATATCAGTGTCATCACTGCTTCCAGCAGTATCTTCAGATTTTCCAGCACCTGTACTTGCACCTTTTCATGCTTTTAATAAGAACATTGGAAGATCACCCAAGACTTGATTTAGTCTGATAACCACCTTTAAACACTGCAGACATCGCTCGCCTAGCTCTCTCCCCTCCTGCGTCTCCACAGTCTAGCCCCCATGATTCATCCCCAGGAGACAATTAGAGTACCCTGTCTAAATAGACGCTGAAAGATCACAGGTGGTAAAACTCAGAGATCAGCACCTTTGTCAACAAGGCTACAGAGGGTCTAGGGAGCAAGGCCTGGGGGAATTGTTTCTGAGGTTTTGGGCACTTGGAGATGGTTGGAGAGGAAACAGATTTGTAAATATCTCAAAGTGATGTCAGGTCAATTGGGAAACTAATGTGTTCTGCAAGTTTAAGTGGTAAAGGGGGTGTTTCTAAAACCTGTAGTTGCGAGTTTCAAGGTAAGATGAGTGTTGATATGTGATCCCTAAGTGTTCTTTGGCAGGGAAAAATAGTTCAAGCACATTATTGGTGTTCATGAGTGGATGACGAGGATGGGGTCTCTCAACTCTGCTTGTTATAGATTGTATGACATTCTTTGTGTCTGCAGTGTATATGTGAACATGATATCAGTGATAAAACCCACAATAAAGCCTTAATAATGAGAGTTGTTTTAAAGCACATTTAGTAACCCAGCTGAGACAGGTACTTGTTATTAATCTTGCACACAGCAAAAAGTGTAGTGTTTCATTATTTTTTGTTCATTTAAAATAACGAAACCTTTGACCGGAACTCCAAATATCCATGTCTGTGTTCCACTCAATCCTGTATTACCAAGATTGTCCTGTATGTAAAACAAAGCCAACAGTGGTGGTCCATGTCCAAGTCACTATCTTGATGGAATGCTGTAACTGACCTGTGTATAAACAAGTCACTAGTGTTGTTAAAACAAACATATCCAATCTGTGTCTTCTTACAACATAATTGATAGCAATCTCAGGGAAAGTTTGTATTCAGGGTAAGCAATCCACTTCCATCAACAAAGCCACACGGCAGAGAGAAATATTGTCTTTAGTGGTAGATAGCATCTAAGCTGGTTGTAATTGTCTCTGTCAGGCCCTGTGACCAATCGTCAATTGCATGTTGATTTCAGCAGCATGAACTTCAGGCAAAACCTTCTGTAATAAGATTTCTAGCATAACTTCATCTGTGAATGGTAGTTTAACTTGTACACAGTGTAGTAATTTCAAGTTTCTTTCATTTAAATAACTTTTACAATATGTAGATGTGTATTTTTTGTATGGTTGTATCATTAGGATTAAAAGTACTGTTTAAAGACAAGTGTATTTTACCAAGTACAATGGCCCTATTGCTATGGTCTCACCTGGTCACTAATGGAATGACCATTGTCTACAACACTACAATGAAATATGTATAGAGATAACCAGGAAGTGGATGGACAATGGTTTTCCTGCTGTAATTTCCACATGAGATTGCCTGAATCAGTATCGACATAGTCAACAAACAGCTGGGGATTACAGTGGACGACAAGGCACTGGAGGAAGGGTTGGGCATTGATGATGGGAGGGACATTTTGGGGGAAGGAAATTGGTACCTCAAAGGAGTTTTGTGTTTCGTAAGGCCAGTCCAATTTTATTTCTTGTTTTATGGATCCGCCTGTCACATTTTTTCAAGCATACGAAAAAAGAATTAAAATTTATTTTCCTTGCTCAAAAATTAAATGCCTAATGTTTTTGTTGGTCAAAAATGTAAACTTACAAGAATTATTTTTAGATTGATTTTGCCTCATGTATACTTCATAAATATAAATTGCCAAAAGTAATATACTTTGAGTATTTGGAAGGAATATTACTTTGATTTTATATTTATTTTTTTCCCTCCTACCTCTAGGTTTTCTGATGATGAAAATCAATACAAGAAGAAATAAAATTGGTCTGGCCTCAACATTCATATGATTAATTCAAGACATATTAATGTTTAATAACACTGAACAAAATTTTACAGGTTTATTTGCCATAAGATCCTTTCCTTGCCAATACCATAATAGAGATTATTGCATGAAAATTAAAATAATACAAAGCAATATTTCTTTAGTTGTTGGTCAATATCGTGACATTTGTTATATATGTTACAGGTTATCGAATGGAGAGATGCCCAGAAGCGAGCTGATGACTTCCACAGTACCAGTTCCGGAGAAATAACTACAGGTGACAGTGGCCATGGAAGTGATGAAGATTCCCACATCCTCTCCGACCGATGCACTTCGCCACAGAAGATACGACTAGGTATTGGTGCCATAAAGCACCAGTCCAATCTGGGACAGATAGCACCGCCAAGGTCAAAGATGTCGCCTATAAAAGGAACAAAGATGGCAGCTCGGAGTAGAAATGGTCAGGTGCTATATCCGTCACATTTCAATTTAACATCAAAGAAAGACAATGTTGTACCAGCTGGTTTTAATCCATACACATTACAGACTTCCCCTCGGAGTGAGATTGAGGATGGTGATGACACAACAACATCCGGCAGTTACAGCATCACCCTTGATGACACCAAGTCTGAGCTGCCAGATTTTGACTACATACCAGTCAAGGATGTGTATGTGTGATTGAAATCTTGAGTGAAACATGTGACAGACATGTTATACTTCATCCTGGTGGCTTAGAATACTTCCGAACTTTCCATAGACTGACATTGCAAGAGATTATATACAAGGGTATTTCACAGAGATTTTCTTCAGAGTTGAGTTGTCTGCATGAATTATGTCTCAGTATTGTTACCTGTGATGATATAGTAAGTGTTGCTCAGTCTGTGCCAGGAGTCTGCCATCAGAACAGTCTGCCTTATTAACTTCAAAACTGTGTGTAAGGAAAGAGTGTTTGTCGAGTTTAAGGCGACCGTGTTATCCTGCCCTGTGTTAGGGTTAAGCTTGATGACTGTGTTACAAGTGCCTTGTGTATCGTCCACTGACCAGTGTCTCTACAGTCAGATGTTGTATCTAGTCGTACGTCCTGCTGAAAGCATTAAATCAAAATGTGTTTTTATTTATATCATTTCTGCATTTGATATGTTGAGACTGAGAGTGAGATACACTGAACAGAGATGTACTGTACTCTCATAACTTCTCTCCGCATCTTGACAGCAGTCTCAGCCACTGTACTTAAACATCACTGCTTCATTGTGTTGTTCTATACTGCATCATCACTGCAACTTGTCATCAGTTCTGGATGACCTGTCTGTTTTGGGCATCATGGAGAAGACTTTCTGTTGAGGTTTTAGGGGATTGTTTGTTTGACCAGGGGAGGGTTGCAGGATTGACATTAAATTAGCATCTTCTAGAGGGAAGATATTTGTGTTACAGTGATGATTAAAAGTTGTGACATTTTTGAGTGGTTATCATCCTGGTATGTACAAGAAAGTGCCTTAAAATTTAGAAATTTTTTATTTATGACTTCGCTGAAATCCAAGAACTGTAGCAACTTACAATGGTACAATATGTCCTGCTGACATATGTGGTCATTACTGAGTGTGATCAGAGCAAGCTGCCCAAGAGAGTTGCCCTCAAATGTGTGTACTGGTGTTTACTGGAGTATTTTCTTATCACTTGTTAAGCTTGAGAAGTCAGATTCACCTGTATATATGTCCATATTTGTTGAGTTATTGTGTAAATAAAAGTTATCTGGACAATGAATATGTGAGTATGTGTTACCTTGGATGAAATCTGTCTGATGGAACTACAAGCATCAGGCCGGGGTTTGATCAGCGTGATTCCTAGACTAATGCTTAGTCTCTGAATAAATACTTTTGATAGTAACAAATGAACCTATTTAATTTGAAAAGGAGTCCATGGGAGATCAGAGATTCAGAACCTGAGGAAATTTAGACTTGCTTCTTTTAAGGCTTCAGCATTGCAGAGACAGCTTGGTAGTAGTGAAATTATGTGGTCTGGGTTTCATCAACCAGACTGAAATATTTCTCTTGACAGATTTTTAGTGTCTATATGACTCCTGTTTCCTCTACACACCAGCAGGCTTGACAGTAAATGCTAAAAACTACCTACTGCTCACATGCAAGACACAAGACATCCATCATACCACTGGCACATCCACATTTACAGTTAGGACAATACCAGGGTTAAGGCAAGTTATATAGAATCAGAACCTTACCATGCTGTTTGTGGCAGCACAACATCCAGTGCAACCTTCAGCTTTCTGCTTCATGTTCTTCTTCACCATCAAGTACACCTAAAAAGCGATTGATATGCTTACACCGCCTATAGCAATATTCCAACTGTGCTTAGCATGGGACACATGAAATGTGCCTTACACATTGTACACATGTAGAGAATTTAACTGGGAACTTTGGTGTGATGATCAAATGCTGTAGATGCATCTGATTCAGACAGTGCTGGGGCAGTACATTGGTCTTCACAGGTGTGACAAGGTTTCACCTGGACTGCTCTAATGGTCAAGCAAGGGTCAAAAGGCATCCAGAATAATGTGTCAGCAGCCTCTAGTTTGGCCAACTTGATGGGTAAATTTTGGATGGTTGGAAGAACAGATGTAGTCATCGATTATGGCAGTGAGTGACCAATACTACCGAGAAGACTCAGTTTGAGATCATGTTCTGACCTTTTGGAAAGGGAAGTTAGACCACTCGCGGGAGCATGCAGCCTGTCAACATGTAGACTGTCAATTAGTCAGTCTCACCTAGCTCAAGCTTTTTTTTATAAAACAAATGTAGTTATGTTTGCAAATATAATAAATATATTTATCGGCAAAAGAAATAAAAATGGAGTCACGATTAATCCTTAATTTCTGGCAATATCGACTTGCCAAATCATTCTAGACATCAGTAATACTCCAAGTTAATTCTCTAGGAGCAGGGAGACAGTCTAACACTCTCTTCATTGCAGTCTAACCTTGCTGTACCTCCCATACCTGACTGTTGTACAGAATTCTCACCCACAGAACAGTTCAGATGGACTAACGCAGAATTTGTTGGCAATCCTAGCTTAAATTTGGCCAACGGTTGGATTACATGCAAACAAGACATGATTTTGATAGGATAAAGTAGTGATCTGATATTATGTTGCTGTTTTCATTTACTCCATTCTCTCCCATGCAACCCATGAATGGGGTGTCTGGTACCAGAGTTACAAACTGACCAGGGCCTTGCGAGGGGCCAATGGTTAAAAGGTTCGCTGGTCGTTGTTTCTGGTGTTCATCTCTGTGATATTGCTGGAATCTGCTGGAATATTGCTAACAGCTGCTAAAACCAGAGACCATATAATCTATTATATGGTCTCTGCTAAAACTAATCTCACTTATTTTTTTCAAAATGGTTCAGTACTCAATGAAGCTACATATCTGATCCTAAGGCATGTTCAATGAACCATGCTTATTTGAAATAATCCACTTTCAGACTCTAGCCACGGAACATGCTTATTGCTATCCTGTTGAGTTTCAGCTTCCAAGTGCTTGTTATGCAACTCACCAGAAACAGCCTTCTGTAGCAGTGCTGTAATATGCGGACAGCACAGCAATCACTCTAGAAAGTACAGCCACACAGTGCTTGCCCTATCCAGCTGGCTCGTGGAAACAGTAAACCTAGGGATAATCCCCACTGTAGAACTGTGCGGGTGGATTAACAAATCTCGACAGGGATAATCTTGGCCTGATGCGTTTTTCGTTCAATGCACAATACCTATATTTCCCAACACTTTCATATATTTAGTAATACAGAATATGTTTGTCATGTAATAGATCTAATGGGTGGTCTGTGTCACCTGGTGTTTGTATGCAGACATGTGGTCTACCCCTCACCAAAACCTGGAGTACCCTGTTTGTAGTAATGCCCAGACCGGGGTGATACCAACTGCAGTCACTCCACATATGCGCCAAAACTTGAAATAACGATTTGATCATAGGTTTGAAACATTGATATCATCTTTGACCTAACGGTACTTTCCAGCATTTCACTTGTACCAATTTCATTTCATAAATCTCTTTTTGCCGGTACATCCCTGCTGCGTTATGATTATCAGTATCAGTGTGGAATGGCCAGTATACAAGAATCACTTCTTGGTGTAGGTGAGGTCATTGCTGTCTGTATACTCCTCCTCATCGCAAGGACGACACAGGAGTCTGGGTTTCAGTTCATGGTATTTCAGAACGGCTAAATGTTGATAATATTTATACATATTTTATAGCATTAATATTAGAGCGTTAATCTAGCGACAGAGGTTTAAATCGTTTTGAATCACTTCTTGGTGTAGGTGAGGTCAATGCTGTCTGTATACTCCTCCTCATCGCAAGGACGACACAGGAGTCTGGGTTTCAGTTCATGGTATTTCAGAACGGCTAAATGTTGATAATATTTATACATATTTTATAGCATTAATATTAGAGCGTTAATCTAGCGACAGAGGTTTAAATCGTTTTGGTCCGCCGCCAGTGACGCCGTATGCGACCAACACAACAGTTTGTCTTGTTTAATGGTCACCAATACCGAACTGCTAGTATTAGACTAGTATGGGAGAGTCCAGGGTTACAGATTATTTATGTCATCCCACGAACGAAGCGTTTTCTTTATGCATAAGTATTGATACTGGATCACTGATGTCACGTGACGTTGTACCGGTAGCTCCAGATGCATGTGCATCTCATGATCAATTCCGTTATGTTTGGGGAGACTAAAGGGAACTGCTTCCGAACATACCTGACCTCTGACCTCCATGCTTGAAACTTGTGACGTGCTGCTGGCAGTCTTTGTAAGAGCGAGCGAGCGAGTTTAGTTTTACGTCGCACTTAGCAATATTCCAGCCATATGGCGACGGTCTGTAAATAATCGAGTCTGGACCAGACTATCCAGTGATCAACAACATGAGCATCGATCTGCGCAATTGGGAACCGATGACATGTGTCAACCAAGTCAGCTAGTCTGACCACCCGATCCCGTTAGTCGCCTCTTACGACAAGCATAGTCACCTTTTATGGCAAGCATGGGTTGCTGAAGGCCTATTCTACCCCGGGACCTTCACGGGTTTCTTTGTAAGACTGAAAGGAGTGAGCGAGTTTGGTTTTATGCCGCTTTTAGCAATATTCCAACAATATCACGGTGTTGGACACTAGAAATGGGCTTCACACGTTGTGGCCATGAGGGGTAAGACTTAAATCACTAAGATGGCGTAATAAGAGTTTGTTAGTTGAGATCGAAATTTTGAATGACTTTCCTCTATATATTAGTGCGGATTCTCCTGATATAATTACTCTGAAGCCCGTGAAAGAATTTCTACAGCCAGATTATTCGGATGAGAACTGCAATTGTTTGTTCAGTAACATTAATTGCCAAATCTGCTGACTGGTATTTAAGTGACGTTCCATCATGTCTCCATCGCAGGACCCGTGAAGATCCGGGTTAGAACTGATCTTCATCAACCCATGCTTGTCGTAAGAAGCGACTAAAGGGGTCGGGTGGTCAGGCTCGCTGATTTGTTGACCACATGTAATCGTATCCCAACTGCTCATGTTGTTTATCACTGTATTGTCTGGTCCAGACACGATTATTTATAGACCACCACCATATAACTTCAATATTGCTGAGTGCGGCGGAAAACTAAACTCACTAAAACACTAATTCCATGTACCAGTGACGAATCAAGACTATATGAAGATTACATAGCCCAAAGATTAAAGTGTAAAGGCTGTTATGGTTACTAACGGGCCAGGAGGAAATGATGAGGTGATAGCAGAATTGTTGAAAAGTGCATATGATCTTATACTGCCTTATCTATTGATTCTTTTTAATAAATTATTTGATAAAGGATATGTTCCAGAGAGGTTGGAAGAAGGCACTGTGAAGAAAGTAGATGTAAATTCTCTAATGGCAATAGGGCAATTTCTGTATCATGTACATTTAGTCTGAATTATTGTTTTGTATTGTTGGGGTGATTCATTAAAAACAGCAGAATCGCATACAGGTTTTCGCAGTGAATTTTCTGCCATGTAATATATTTACACTAAAGTCTGTCATGCGATGCTTTTTATATAAAAAAAAGAATGAAATATTCATGCTTTTCCATCGATTTTACCAAAGTAATATGTTGAATTAATCTGTTAAATTGTGGAGTGTACTACGGAGAAGTAATGTTTCATCCAAAACGGTAATATGCATTTACTGTACATGTAATTATTTTGGAACTGTCACGGGTTATCTAACTTATTTAAAGCACAGCAATCTAAAGCATTTACACTGATTCCTCGTACAGTACACCCCCCTTGGGAATGCAGAAGTTATACGTGCGGTAATAACAGTCCATTAACACATTTGTGTGGAATATAATATGATGATAAAGATTGCTGCATTTGATATGGTGATGTATCATTTGGGGTGCTGAAATTAACACCCTCTATCCCTGAATCTTGTATGCTTTCTAACTTTTCCCTTTTTGACATATGTATCCTGAATACTATGCGAACAGAAAACCTCATAAGTTTGAGAAAAGGGTTCAATAAGGAGTTAAATTTCCGAAATTAGAGATTTTCTTCACTCCATTATTCTGTTTTAAAAGTTGAATGTGAAGCATGATATTATCTGCGTCCTTCGTGCCCATCAGCGGACTCTGGAATACCTTCCAACAGACCCCAAACATAGACCGTCACAATCATGGGTTAGCAGCCTCTGTATGGCATGGGAATTTTATTTTAATCTGTTTACAACACATTGCATTCTATAAGTATCTCCACCTCGGCTGTTATCTGGACACGCGTGCTTTACAAATCGATTGTCTGCATGTAGTGGACCGACTGATCCCCCCCTCTTTGTTTCATAAAACGTTATTGAGCTATTCAAAGACGTTGGCAGGTTTTATTGCGTTGTTCAGCTAATTTAACACAGGCACATTACACCATTCTGCGTATTGTAGTTCTGATTCCTTTGCCTGATCCAACGAGCGGAGGTAACTGCCATAACTAAGGTTAGTCACTGCCAACAACTACATATTATTACGAGACTCAACAGAGAGGGCATTAGGCCTCGCCAAGGGTAAGGCCCCGTGACTGTGTAGGGACAATTGCAACTTACAGTCGAGTTGATGACGTTGCGCAACTTGACGCGGGTATCGGTGCTCGTGCTGTCACTATATGTAATTTATAAAGCCAGTGTTAATTTCTGTTAATTAACGTGGCCGTTTGTCAACGTAACACCCGTTCCCTACATCGTGTAAGGGGGTCGTTGTAGACTACATGTACTCAGCTTGGAACCTAGTGACGCACCCTTAACTAACACATTACTAGTAATGAGTAAGAGGTAGAGATGGAAACTAGAATACATTCACTGGACGGGAAAATATTGATCAGCCAGTCACTTCATACTTTGTTGTAGTTAGACTGATGGTAGAAATGACGAGTGCACAAATTAATATTCTGTAGTTCATATCAGTTGTTGCATCTATAACCTCAGACTGAACTTCTGTTAAAATATGTGTATAAATTTTTAAAAAGAAGTCCCTGACCTCAAAACAGACTTTGATAGTTTAATTATTATTCCGGGAATGATAAAACAGGGGAACGGGACAGTAATTTCAAATAATTCTTAATGCTTCAACATATTATTGACATCAAACAATATGGGCAGCGAAGGCGATCCTTGCCTTGTCAGGCACACTCCGATTACATTCATAACACATCGTCATGCAAAAAACACCGTACTTCTCGTCACCAGCTGGTTACATTTTTCATTGTGTAAACATGACAAACACAGCCTTTCAATTTGTTACAACTTCAAACTAGAATCGCGGACTATTACTTCTATTAAACCGTATACGATTGGAAATGGCTAGGGACTGGGGAGCCGCTCAGCTTGATGTTGGACATGTTGGTAGTTGACATGTTTTATCTAGATTGCAATTTAGATATACTCAACACTGACCACAAGTAATCGACGGTAGAGTAATTGCTTCTCAAATCAACAATTTAACGCCAACGCGTATCTTACAAAGAGATTACACGAAGTCCTCTGTATCGCCGTCACATGCACGGCTCAGAGACCACTAATAGGTCAGTGTTTGTCCAAGATTTGAGTGGACTATACTTAAATTGAAATTAGTGACACAGGGTTACGAGGAATCGGAAGTGTGTGTTTGTCAACTTGACATCCCCCTTGGACGCTAGTGAGGAGAGAAGGGGGATTAGTGGGTAGCGTTTCTAACTATACTGGTGGACTCCCCGAGGGTTGGGGGTCTGCGACAGGGGCACGCATCATAATAGGTAATATGTAGGTGTTAGCGGCCCATTGACGGGTAGGCTGGGGCGAACTGGAACTGTTATGATGAACCAAGGTGTTTGTTGATGTGCAAGTAAACATGATTGTATTGTTGAATAGGAGATACCTTCGGAGATCACCGTGTCAGATTGAGACGAATCGTATCCCCCGGGTACAACGTGGCGTCAAATAGTGTAGTGTTCAATCTGCGTTGGAGTGAGACTGGGGATGGGCTGATAACTCCATACTAGTATTACTATGCCGGTCCAAAAACACCAGTGTCTTGCTGCTGGCATTTTGTGTAAAATAGTACAATCTGGTGTTAGGGACACCTGGACGTGGGTACAATAGTACAATCTGGTGTCAAGGACACCTGGACGTGGGTACAACAGTACAATAGGTGTTAGAGGCACACGGGTGGATGTACGGTAGTAAGACGGAGATTGGTGTTAAGAACACTGGGTTAGGTGTACAATAGTTAGACGGAGACTGGTGTTAGAAACACTGGGGTAGGTGTACAATAATTGGAGACTGGTGTTAGGAACACTGGGGTAGGTGTACAATAGTTGGAGACTGGTGTTAGGAACACTGGGGTGGGTGTGCAGTAGCAAGACGGAGACTGGTAATTTAGAGATAAATATGTAAGACGTTCTTCGGTTCGTTTGTTTCCAAATAGGAACGGTAAATTGTACAAAATAACTTAGAATTGTTAATACTAGTACAGCTCATGGCAGTAAATACTCTTGTATCCAACGATATGTACGACATCCTTGACGTTAGAAGATATCAGCTCTATATGGCTCAGATCACAGAGGTGTGGGACAGGTTCCATCAGGTGTAAACCCGTCCTGATATAATCAGTAGAAACGGTACTGACTGCTTCAGTAATAATTTTATTAAGGTGCCAATGGATTCTGCCAGTATTTATGAACTTATTACTGAAGATCATATGTTGGAATTAATCATTCAAAAGCAGGTGAACAATTCTCAGTCAAAACTGCAGCGATCATAGTGTACGCTGTTTGTGCTCGACCTGGGTTGTGGTCAGGTGAAGGTTTGTGGGTAGATGGGAGAATGGGAGGGTCGATGTGGGAGATTTACTTTGTTGGGGTAGCCTGGGGATACAGGGGATGAGAGGAGGGTGTCTAGCTACGGAGCTGGCACACATCCTTTATCTGCCTACATAAACGCCCCCAGGCTGACTAGAGATAGGTACTCGGGACTACTGCCGGAGAGAACCATATGCTTAACCAAGCTGGAGTGCCCCCGGACACGTTAACTACCGTAAAGTATGTAGTGAAAGTGTAGACTGCATAAGGCGAAAGTAAAAGTAAAAAAAACCAGCTGAATTGGATGACCACCAGGTAAAAAGGGAGCAACGTTGTGGTATTTCAAAATGAGTATTTTACGTTCGCTTCCGTTTGAATGACGACGTTTGAAAATCTCTACTTGTGCAGTTAACAACCATATCTCATTTCATATCATAGTAATAATACATAGAGTTTGCTAAGGATGGTTACGTTAGAGGCTAGTGCGACACGTGGTGTGTATCTGATTCGATAGCTAAATTATAGGAAGAATAGCAAATGTTGTCAGCCACTCTGATAATGGTGTGCGAGGATCATGTAATGATACCTTCAAACGCAGGTACCTGTGAAGATCCGGGTTAGAACTGGTCTTCAGCAACACATATTTGTCGTAAGAGGCGACTAAGAGGATCGGGTGGTCAAGCTCGCTAACTTGGTTGACACATGTCATCGTATCACAATTGCGATGTTCATGCTGTTGATCACTAGATTGTCTTATTCAGACTCAACTGCAGATTACCACGGTATTACTGGAATATTACTGAGTGCAATGTTAAACAACAAACCAAACGCAGATTTTTAAGTAGTCTGCCATAGATACACTGAACGAATACACCCAAAGCAGCCGACGAAAGTCTAGAATATGTGGCAAATCTAAATTATCACGTTCCAGGAACTAAGAAAGTCAATGGGCACTTTGTTACGTTATAAGAATATAATTAAGGAACTGTGTGGTTTTATGAGTCTAAAATATGGTTATGTCAGAAACTAGATCTTAGTCTGTTGCGTAAGTGCCTATATCTTCCGAAGCAATTCCAGAACAGTAAACATGCATGATGTCCAGCACACGTGACTAGGTTATTTCACTGTCGCTATGTGGTAAATAGGTCCATGTTATTGAACATGATCTCGTTCTTGGCTATGTCAGTCCAGGCCTCCCAGCAGATACCACGTCTGGTCAAACTCTTTGTATCAGCCTTTCGTTTACGGACTGTGTTTCACCAACATCTCTTCATACAATTGTACAAGACTCAGTGAAAAGCTCAATATTTAATATTTAGTGTTGATGCCATATGTCTTTGAAAAATGAAGCTGATACCAGGTGCTCAGCGCTAAAATCATTTTATCATACCAGTTCATACAAGGGCATGTATCAAGATTGGCCCTTTTAGAATGATGATGAGGAGGAGGAGGATGAGGATGAGGAGGCGGATGGAGGAGGAGGAGGATTTTTTACTAAAAATGAAAGGAAATAAAAGTAAACGTGAGTTTCTACCTGGCGGCGCATAGCGGATTTTATGTGCGCTTTAACTACTTAGACTCGAGGTACTCTCGAATATGTGCTGTTTTGCTAAAAATTGAAATAGATGGGGAAAAAACGGCGTAAAACACGGTCTTCATTATGTATGCAATATTCTTATGACATTAGTTCAGCGGTATCACAGCAATGGTGTCAGGAAAGGAAAACAAACTATGGTCTGCTTTTTGTCCCATCGAAGGTGAAACAGTAATGAGACAACTGCACATTCTTTTCCCGTAATCCATACATTGTTAATGTAATACTTGTGTGAAGCAATACATTCATGAAGAACGGTTCTAGCTCATAGAAAATATGAAATCATGTTGGCACAAAAGAGAGGTTCCGACGAGGCTCGAACTCGTGACCTTCTGCGTGTTAAGCAGACGTGATAACCACTACACCACGGAACCATCCTGCACACCAATGGGAATGTTATAAATATAAATGTATAATAAATTCAATGAGCATAACTATTTTAATCTCTGTATAGAGCGTTCTTTGTTTTTAGGAAAAACTGAGATGAGGAAATAATCATAGGAGACGTTCGTTCTAGGTCTAAGTATACTATGTTGTGCGCGTGTGCCCGTTGGCTTTGCCTCGACTGGGACCTTGTCATCAAGATCTCAACCTTGGTGTTAGTTCATATGAATAAACTCGTATTCCAGTCAAGGCCTACATCGAGCACACCTTGGTATAGTGCGAAGTCGTCTAGTTATATGCTGGACTACCTTGGCCTTTGTTATAGATCTACCAAATCATAGACGTAGATATGACATTTGTGGCATCACATATATCCATTGTGTTATTCATGAGCCGTGCTGTATGAAGAGTACGTTATTAAATGGTAAAGCAGTGGCCCAGTTGTAATACTTCTAAAGCCTCACAGCCGACCAGCGCGTTAGATCAAATTAACGTGAGAGTGTTGTATACATTTCCGAACCCAGTAGTCCGATAATGATATAATTGAGTGTAAACGTGCCATAATGGTCGCCATCACTGCTTCTTTAAGAAATTGACACCCCTTACGGTGTAATGAAACCAATCTGTATGTTATAGGCTTGATTATTCTATGCCCATACTTGGTTCAGCAAAGATGAACTGATTTCCTCAATAATAACATTCTGTACTCAGAATGGATCTAACAAACCCTGCCCGAGTCTGAGGTTTGGGGTTCGAATCCCAGACAGAAAGTTCTCACCCCTGAGAAAGTGTAATCCCAAACATAACATGTTACATTTGACAACTTGTAAAATGGCATTGTGCATTCATATCTTCCCGTAGGCTACCATATAGACTGCCAAATAGAACTGCGATGAAATTTATGACGAAAATCATATTGTGTGTGCGTACTAAAAGTACCGTTCATAGATCTATTAAAGTACAAAAATGGATATCAAATGAATGATGTTGAATCAAGTGTTCCATGGCTATATTTGAAGTGGGTTTACATGCCACTAACACTATACTTTCAACTATTTTGAGAAAAGGTTGATCAGGCCTACTAGTATATAGTTGTGCCTGCAACGTGCTTGGAAAACCATGCGATATGCCTCAACAAGCCTCTCCATGCATAATAATAAAGCAATAACAGAGATGCTTCAAATGTATTTTATTCCAGTCACAGAAATAACAAGGCAGGCTGCAATATACATTCAGTTTCTGCAGGCTGGTCATCTTGACCCAAGTTGCAAGTGACCTTCTTTGACTACTTTGACAGATTCCCTCCGCTCGGTGGGTGTCAGAAACTGATCATGGGCTGAGGGATGAGGTTTTTAATCTGTTATGAAAAGAGCTGATTGCTTGTTTGTTCTTGGTCCGATGGTGAGATGCTGGTACCCACATTGAGTGAGTTTAGTTTTACACCGCTTTCAGCAATATTCCAGCAATATTACGATGGAGGACACAAGAAATGGGCTTCACTCATTGGACCCATGTGGTGATTTGAACCCGGGTCTTTGGCGTAATGAGTGAAACGTTTAACCACTTACCACTTGATCCCGTAAGCCGCCTTAAAATTACAAGCATGAGTTACTGAAGATCAATGCTAACCTGATCTTCACAGGTCATTTGAGTGCACAGCCTGCCTCTGGTGGTGCCAAGCTCAGGCCAAGCACCACTTTCAAGATTACGTGAGTGAATGTTTGGTTTTACGCCGCTTTTAGCGATATTCCAGCAATATCATTGCGGGGGTCACCAGAAATGCGCTTCAAAAAGTGTACCCATGTAGGGAATCGAATCCGGTTCTTCTGTGTGACGAGAGAACTACTAGGCTGCCTCACCACCCCTTCAATATTAAGACAGTATGTTAATGTTGTATGACTAGTGTAAGGAAGCATGACATACATTGTATTCTGCAACATCCGACACTTACCACAGAATCCCCAAACAGGGGCATTACCAGAATGCCTAGACATCAGAAGGCACGTTTGTGTTTCAACAACATCTGTCACATATGTATCTTGTAAGATAGCACTTGTATGGGACTCTTAAAGTGTCATAAATGTTATGTGTATTTATATGTGGCTACATGGAAGACTAATTGCTCCCCAAACTTAGGGGAAACAGTTCTGCAAACCTTTTGTAGATGAGTTGCGCAAGGATCATGCATCAGCTTGCTGAAAAGCATATGCAAATATGCATGTGAACAGCTGCATTTCAGTGTTAAATTTTGTTAAGAATTTAACAGGTTTCACTCATTTTTATCATTCACTCATGACAATCTTTTCGACATTATGAAGTTGATTTGCAATATATCAGTTTATGTGTAAACAGTACCTTTAAGCATGGAATATTTTGCAAAATCTAGTTTAGAACAGTTGCCTGAAGTGAGTACTTATATTTACACTAGTGAACTTTTGATAAGAAATATCTCAAAGACATCCACACTTTTGTGAAGGAATGGGGTAATATCTCAAGCGGTTCTTCAAATTATACCAGTGATGTTGATGAAGTTCATCAATTCCAGAGAGCTCTTTCATTGTTTCTCACACACCATGGCTCTTACAAAACAGCATCAGCACATCACTAACTGATTTGTCAACTACAAACATAGCCAACAAACTGCCAAGTATTGACCTTTAAAATGTGAATACCATGTTCTTGGGCAGTTTCATGGCTTCCTTCATGTTTTGACTGTAATATGTGAACAAAGAGAAAAATAACAGAAGTCATACATCATAACGGCACATTTTTGTATTTAATAATGAACATGAAATGATGCATATATAATATCTGGAGCATAGTCTGCCAAAGCTATGTACAGCATTGGCATGAGGGATGAACAACTAATGGAAGCTGAGAACAAAATAACCACAGTAACAGAACATACACAACCTGTGAATGAGATAATGTATGCAGGAAAAAAAAATAACAAAAAAAGAGAGAGAAAGAATAATGTCACCATGAAGTGAGTGTGAGCACTCAGATTAGCTGTACTCAACATTTCACACATATGTGGCAGCAGAAGATTACTCCAACTAGGACACGGTGCTGCATTTCTTTGCTCAGATATTTACAATGAAACAATGAGCATGAGAGTATCTGCAATATCATGGAAAACTTTGTACATTTCCATTTTGTAGCTCTTAGGCAACATCACAAAAGATTGGCATTTCTTCTGCTTGAAGAAGAAATGTCAGCTTTAAAATATTAAAATAAACTACAGCTACAAAACAGAAATGTAATTCATAACCTAACCATATTTACAATGGATGTGAAATTGTTAAATGATGAGTACAGCCAAGACTCCCTTCTGATATTGCATGAGCATGGAGTCCAAATGATCAAAAATTTTGTACACATGACAATGATCACCTGATAGGCACAGTTCATATATAGAGAAACATTTGTTGAGGACATGTCAGTAGCGATATAGATGATCTGTTGTTACAGCAATGGACTATGAAATACATCATACAAAAAGGTTCAAAATTCATTTATGCTAACTCAAATCACAATTTAAATCTATGGCAATAACTTTAATAAACATATATGTTATTAGTATGTAAATAACACAAGACAGCTCTCTGGTGCCTTTCAAAATGTACAATCTACAAAGCTTTTGACGTTCTGGATTCTCTAGCAGAAAATTGGTATACTGAAACTAGGATATGTGAATAACTAAAATAATGCCTGATTTCCTGCCCTTAAAGTATGATTCCTAAACATTATGCTTCAGAAATAAATTTGGTTTCAGCACTGAAATGTTAAAAACAGTTCCATATCTGTAAGATAATGCACGAAACTGTCTTGTCAACTTATCTAAGCTGGCATTAATTCTTTAGTCCCAAATAAATAAAATCATATCCTTTGAGGTCAATAAATAACTACATAAATTATCAATATGCAATTCAATAATTATAAAACATGTACTTTGTGCATAATTTGTTAACAGTATTACTCACTGTTGGTAGATAGATCATCTACATAATAGGTATGTACAAAGTGAACTAAAACAGACATAAATAAAAGAAGTACAATGTACAAGAACTGATAAGACACATGTTGAAACACATCCAGTCCCCCCTCCCTCTTTCCCATTATGGACATCCTATTTCAGAGTTTCTTAGTCTGAGGTCATAGCTCATCTGCATACTTATTTCAAAGGCATGTAAAAATCCCCATTCAATCAAACCCCACATTCTTAATTTGAATATTCAAGAGCTGATTGTATTGGCAAGACAGGTTTCATTCCTTGTACACTACTCCTAGAACATTCATTGCCTTCTGAATCACTAAAATCAAAGAAATGAATAAGGTAAGATTACTAAGAAATCATCAAATGTGTTTTGCTTCATGGTATCAGCACTGGCATCATTCTGATCTCTGATCGAGATGACTCAACATCAGAGTAGGCATATGAATAATCAAATCCACTGTGATGGAAGTCCCAGTTAAAGGAATGATTGTAAGTAAGAAAGAGGTCCATAAAAACAAATATGTCCAGATGAATTTTGTGAATGCTTTGTAAATCAAGGACAGAGAAATTTCAAGGAAATATTCTTTCTGTAAATACTGTACACACAGGGATAAGATTTCACCTATAGCTTGATCTTCAAAATTTGAAAATGTGTGGGATTACCAAAGAAATGTATCTAGCATATACTGTATGTCACTGAAAAAGGTATGATAATTTCATTTAAGTTACTTAAGATTTTTATCTGTTAAGTAAATAACCGTTATCCAAACATGGCATTTCAATATGAACTTATGGTAACTAAAAAAGTATATTAATTTTCCCTTTTAGTGGAAGCAACAGAAAAATATTGAGAGGGTTTATGTGTATAGAATAATGTCATGGTTGCAACAAATGTGCTTCATCAAGTCAGAACAATATGGAAGAGTAAGTGCCTAAACCTTGGACTACAAATGTAATTACTTTCATACACTGAAATGGTCAAGTAACTGCTTGCTCATCATAACTAGTCCAAACATAAAATAACAATTACCTACTGTATTGCATATTGATTGTTTATTGCATATCATTACCCATAGGACCTTAAAACATTGAATAAACTGGGTTAAGCAGTTTTTTTCTAAATCCTGTCATTTGATTTCAAATTGAAGACTCAAGCATCAGTGTTCTTCAAACTGGCATTGGTCTTGACAGCAGATAACATTTGGCTTGTGAACTATGATAGTTAGGAAACCAGTGAAGTCCAAAGTTTAGGTAATTACAGAAGCAAACAGTGTGACTGCCTCGTCACAACAGTAACGTGAGCTGCATAGGTGTAACAATTACATGCAACAATGTAGGACACTTCTAGTAGCACTTCATTATGACACAGTAGCACAAGAAATTCTTGTTGGTTGAAACCTATGATTTCATTATTTCATGCAACAAATCACTATAATGCAAAATAATCTCATCAACAAAATAGATTCAAGTATGGAATTATAGTAAGAATGTGAATGTACAATTATTGACTGCAAGTAATTATTTTGATTGCATATGCCTCTCTGGCATTGTGCTGTCGCAAGGTTACAGGTGTGCTCTCTCAGATGTCTGATGTTTATTATCACATTATCTCCATAACAGAAGCATTGATACAATACAATTTATTCATACAGCTTAGTTCCAGTCTATTATTGAATATGATCTATTATTAGAATTGCTTTCTTCTTTAACATTGTGATATCATGCAGCCAGGGGATGTTCATTAGTGAGGATTATTTTGGAGTGAAACATATCATTGCAGTGAATCTGTCCTCCAGACTATTGGTCTATTATTTGATTTGTAACATGATTTTTCATTAACTTCTCAAATATAATTCTCCACAAAGCTTTGATTGCATTCTGACTACATGCCAGTATTGTAGTAGAACATCAACATATATTGCAAGTTTAGTATTCATGAACATTGCTATAAAAATACATCTGTTAAAGAATATGTTTTCTCTTAATAATAAGGAATATAATTTAGATTTCTACAACATTTCATGCAAAATACTTGCAGTTTTGAATTAACTGTCTGCACATACAAATGCTGTTTTCCCTGAAGTACAAGTGAAGCCTGACATCAGAGGAATACTGAAGAGGACTTGACATGGCCTTTGCCATAATGGTGTTTAGCTTACATCAAGACATTTGTATCATGTGTAGATGATGCTTACAGCACCAAATTCTGTCTGACAGTGTAAATGTAATGAGTTGCCTTAATGCAAGATTGTCAATGACAAGCCACATGAATAATAGTTAGTTACCTCCCTTAGTCAATCATGATAGTTGTGATTGGTGTGTCATACATAATTGGGGAAATAAATATCAGAATTTTGAATTCTGCAAAATAATATCTGATAAAGGAGAATATTTGACAGTGTCTTGGGTGAGCAATACTGAATTTCACAATGCATAGGAAGAAATGCATAACATCATACTTAAGTACAAAACACACAGATTCTGTTTGTTGGCCCCATAGCATAAATTAATTGCTGTATGGCCGAACATATTTACAAAATACAATTATGACTGAAAAAACACTGAACAGATTTCTCATCAGTATGCTTGTGAACTTAATTAACTACCAGTACACTTTTAAAATACTACACCAAACAAAAGCTGATTCCTCTGTTGCCACAGTCAAAAATGTTTCTATCACAGGACATAAATCAAACATCAATAATTAGTCATTTTTAGAAAGTACATGAAACCACTTTCTTCTGGAACACTGATTTACTGCATGGGAAACTCCAGAGAGGTGATGACCATGTGTCTTACTGATGATGTTGGAATGAGGATGTGACACTCCAATGCTGTCTCAAGAGTAAGCCAGGATATGGTTTTAGTAGACCGGTGTCATAGCTGTCATGGCATCTGCTGTGGAGTATTTCCTCATGTTGTTCCAACCTCCAGAGTCATCCAGTAGCAGCACCGCTGGCTACCCATTGTCACATGATTGAATGCTACAAAACATGATGGGCCTATTGCTACTGACTCAGACCATATTGACTGGCTCAAACACCATCATATTGGAGTGTATATGTATATGTATATATATATATATAAAGATATACATGTATGTATATATATATTTATAAAAATGATCATGACACAAATGAAATGAGACGCATGAAAATTGTACCATATATGTATAAACTGGAAGCAGAAACACATGAACCCCTTATCCCAAAGAAAGTTATTATGATAAGTTTTGCCATGTACATACATGGAAAGCTGAAAATATTTTCCAGTGTCTTGATATCCTTTAAATAACTCATCACTCTAGTAACAATAAAATACAATTTCATGTATGTGCAAATGTTTTGGACAACTTTTGGCATTTTGATTCCTTTCAGGAGCCCATTGACTGGTAATTTCCCAAATCCAACAGTACAAGACAAGAGAGAATCACAGAATAAGGACACAGCACTTGTGCAGGTTGACGAGCCAGCCACAGACGCCCGTACAGTCCTGGAGCTAGGAAGCTGTCAGTTGACCAGATTGAGAGCTAACACCAACATGAAGAACAGCAACACAGAAGGGAGGGTTATAGGGAGAGGGGACATCACACAAATGCCAAACAATTTCATAAAAGGTAGTTGGGTATAACACAGTGAGTGGAGTGGACTTAAAAACAGAAATACCATCATTTCAAAAAGGTATGAGAATATGTACAGCTGAGAATAGAATCCAAACTGGTGGTAGTCTTCCAAACAAATTTACAAACAGAAAATAGTCATGTGAGTACAAAAGTAAGCCACATGTTTCGAGGAGGTCAACTTCCCTCCCAATGTAGTGGTCACAGAAGCAGCAGCATCCTGCCAACGTTAACAGTCTACCATTCATAGTGTCAAAATGTCCAGCCAACTGAATGCAGCATCAAACTGTCAGTTCTATAGGGTGAGATTCTCAGGGCAGGCTTTCCGTATGTGCATCCACTGGAATTGCATATGACTTGGCCTGCATCTCTGTATTAAGAAGAGAGGTCTGTTCACACAGGTAGGGATGCCTGCATTTGGTTGTGGACTAGGAGAGCGGGAAAACACCGAGATCTGTCAGTCACTGTAGGCATGTAATTAGCTGCTCCTCATCCAGGGCAATAAATTACAATAAATAATGAGCACTGGGTTATGGTGATGGCCATTTAGAGGGCACATATTGGTTAATCTATCTTCACATATTTCAGGGATCTGATGGATCTTGTTTGCTGTTTTACAGCCACTGGAAGTGAATTCATTAACTGGCAATGTTTTGTTGCACCGTGGATAAATCTTCAGAGCCTAGCTGGATATGTCCCATTCATAGAGCAAATCATGGCCACCTTTGGAAGACAATACGTCTGTCAGATGAGTTCAAGAATGGGTTGAAACAAAACCATGAAGACTGTGTTGCCATACTTTCTCGTTGAGTTTCATTCATTGTTTCATTATGTGGTGACTCTCTGATTAATGAACATGTCCAAACAATATAGAATGTGGCAACAGGCAACATTGATGATCAGTACACTGAAAAGCACAATATTTTGTTGGTATGTAGGTCTGGCATGATACGGATTTCACAATGCTGCAGCCAAGATGTGAAGGGAGCACTTATGGAGTCAATATTCTCAGTCCTTGACTTATCACATTATATATATATATATATATATATATATATATATATATATATATATATATATATATATATATATAATGAGACTGATTAGGCTGTTGACCAGTTTAGTTCAGCACCTGGTTGTCTTGTCAGTGAGCACTGGGACAAGCTCTATGTCATGTATCCTTCAGCAAACGTAAACCTTCATTCACATAATATACCAGCTGTAAGACACTACTGTGTAAGGACAGGGGGCCACAGGTGTTGTCAAGGACATCAAAAAATTCTGTAACAAAGAAATATATTTAAGATAAAACAACATAACCAACACTGAGTGGACTTACTGTCATGGATATGAAACACTAATCATATAATTCCAAAAAAGTCACATGGATAATTGTAAACCAGTCACACGAAACACCCCTTGGGTAAAAAGTGGTGTCATGAAGGAGACAATAATGTCTCCATGTCAAACAAAACATGATGCTGTCTGGCAGTTTGGGAGATGTTACAGCCCAAATCATATTCAAAGATCTTGAGTCAGTGACTGAGTTTAATTTTGTGCTGCTTTTAGCAAAATTCCAGCAGTATCATCACAGGTGACACCAGATATAGGCTTTACACATTGTACCCATGTGGGGAATCGAATCACGGTCCTCGCTGTAACAAGCAAACACTTTAACCCTTTGGCTATCCCACTGCGCAGTACTCCTTATAATAGTGAAATGCAAAATAAAATGAGATCATCCCATATTAGGAGAAAAAGAACATAATGCAAGAATCATAAGAATCACTTTTAAATCAACAAGAAAATTTTAGCGTACCTTTAAACTCCTGTGCAGCATTATCTGCCTGCAACCAGAGATCATGACTGGTAACAAGATAACCAGAGAAGTTGATATATTGTTGCATGACGGAATGCATTCGCTGTGAGACATTGATAGTCCCTGGCGATGACATGGGAGTGGTGGCACTTGAGCTTAAGTTACCATTTGTTAGCTTGTTGGATGGCAAGTCACAGCTACCCTGTAGACAGTCAAGTCATAAATAAAATTACATGCAATGATAAAACAGAAGGTGGTTTGTGTGGTTACTGAGGTTAACCCTGTAAAGCTTTCACATTTTACACATGACAAGAATCCCTGGATTTCAAACACTGTTTCAAGTATCAATAACAGTTACTATATAAACATATTTCAGAAATAAATATGCATTTAGAATGTGCTCAATCCAGATAGATATGCCTGCTCAAGCACAAAAAGGGGACCATGTACAGATGAAAGTCAGAGGAAGTCTTCACTGGACTTAAATGTCACTGTGATACGAGCAAAACATACAGGTCTTCAGTCTTGATTTGAATTGCTCAAAGGTTGGACACAGATTCAACTCTGATCATAACAAATTGTGTCTCAATATTGATTACAAGCGTGCTCAGAACAAAAGTTTTAATTAGTAAAGTTTCACTGCATTAAGTTATGCTGATCACCTAATGGTAAAATATTTAGTGAGTTATCTCCCCTTCATCATCACTTGCCCAACAGAGACTGGGCATGTTTGCAAGATCAAGTGGTACTTGCCTGTGATCCGACTGAACCAATGCTGCCAGCAGGGGAGCGTGTTGGGGAGATAGGAGGTGGGGTTCCTATACTGCGGTTTGGGATGCTGCTGAGATGGGGGGACTTGGCTGAGGCAGTCTACAAAAACACAAATCAGGATTCAGAACTGGCAGATAAATGTTCCGTTACGTAAATATACATCCAAGTGAGCAGCATCCTCAGGATGTTTTACACCATTCAAACAAACACTTTTTACCCAACCTCAATATGTAATATAAAATTGACTCATTTTTTCTTCAATACATCGGAAGATTTTACATCCATGGGTGCATGAATTTTAATATGTTTAATACTTTCACATGAATGGACATTACATGGAGAGGTGATAACATTTCCAAACATTATAGTGTGTTTCATTTGCAAGAAGTTGCCTACAAATTACGAAATAAATTCAGTTGGTAGTTTCCAAGACAGCAGTACTTTTTGTGCTTCCTTGTACGTACTTTGGTGTTGTCACCATCGATGATTTTCTTGAATTTCAATACTTCTGGCCTCTTTAACTGAAATAACTTGAGACATAACAATGACTGGATGCGTAATCTGAAACAGAGAAAGTATTTTATCATGAGCCTTCTCCTAAAATATATACCAGTAACCATTAGGACAGTTGGCACAGACAACATAACTCTAAAGAACTGTTATTACCAAAGTCTACAATGAAACTCTGTCATATCACAAGAAACCATTAAATCTTCCTAACGTTAGAGAATGCTACAAAGTCTTCCCAGTCTAGCCAGCCTTAAGAACCAGCAGACAGGTCAGACAAATATATCAGCAGTAAGTATGGTTATGACAAGTAATCAAACATGATGAAGTGATGCATCACGAATAATGTGACTAATGCCTCGGGGTGCCTCTCCAGTCATTGTCTGGGGCAATACAGCAGCAGACTCATCTCATTTGTCTGGTGTCAGCTGATGACACAGACACACACACCCTACTGCCAGTACATTGCTTTGTCTTGCAGACAGACATACAGATTACACACTGCCTACTACTGACTCATACTGTCCAGCCATGGACGGGTGGTCAGTTTCTACAGACACAATGTCACATTCATCATTTACAGCTGGATAGTAAATGTAGATATCTGTAACTATGGTAACTATAATGTTTGGTGGTACATTCACTGAATCTTACCCCAAGAAAGGTTGAAATACTTACAATAATACTGATAACCTCTTGTCTGTGATGGGCATATCAGGATCAATGCATGTTACCCGCACTCGTATCACTTGTCTGGATCAAAAGAATACATGATCAGATATTTGATAACACTTTCAGAGCTCAATATCAAATAACCCAACATTGATGTCAGAATATTAAGTTCTGTCTGTACAAGGTCAAAGTTTATTCTGAAACTTAATTTTGAAATACAGGTCACTTTTTCAAGAAATCCCTACTCCAGAATGGGTATGTGCATCATATAGAGGTAAATATGGTACTATACCAACATAATCAACTGCCATCTTTGTGCAAAAAGGTCATCTCAATTTGACATAGTGATCTTTTCTACAGAATAGTTGTTCAATACAATTCAAGTATATCCTCCTGTGTTTGCAGTAGCTTTACATGTACACTACATGTGTACTGGTGACGTTACTCACTTGAGTAGTTGAAGTGTTTCATAATACATGGTGAATATCTTCTGAGGTTCACTAATTGCCTCCTTCTCCATGGCACAGCCACACTGGACGAATGATAACACTGACTTGATGTACAGGGAGAATTTGGCCGGTTTGTCCTTCTGTTTAACATACAACAAAGCCAGGGATAAGTAGGGCTGTCTACTGTAGGACAAGTATGTATGGGGCAGAAATAATTATGATACACAATGTCATGTAAATATTCTCTTCAACAGTTTGCAGTAGGCTACATGACAAATACTGTGAGCTCCTCTGCAATGTGACATATCGTGAAAATATGGAAATCTTTAACAATCTGTTATATCATGTAAATAGAGATCTTAAAAATCAGTCAAATACTAGATTATTTACACACCACTTAGGAAATAAACCTACTGTGTCTGAAAATCAGCTACATGCTGTACTGAATTGATAGCGACTAAATTTCAATTGGAACTGAACGCGCAGCTTCAGGTTCAATTGTAATATTTAGTTGCCATCAATTCAGTACAGCATGTCTCTGATTTTCAAACACAGTAGGTTTATCTCCATTCTATCATGACCCATTTCAAATGGAACTTCCTTGCTCTGCAGAAGACACTGCATGATTCTGCAAGGGATGAGAGGCAAGTTAATCTGGTCTGTGAAGGGAGTGGTTGGTGCCTTTCGTATTTTTTAAATATTTCAACATAAAAAATATTCTGTCTAAAGAAAACAAACAACTGTTTATTGAATGCAATAATGTAATGCTTAAGAGCTTGTTTTTATCATCCCAACTCTACACGACTGAAGCCAGCCTTTTGTTTTGTTTGCCGTGATACCCTACCCCCTTGGTTACACAAGAATGGAATCGTCTAACGTACTTATTTTCATGGAAGTAGAGTTACGCAACAGTTTGAAATGGCGGACAAGACAGTGTTTATATTTTGCGAAAGTTTGAAATTTGACGTGAAAGTGGAAAATACTTGACTGGATGTTGAATCAGAACCCTCCAGAATCGAAGAGTAGATCCTTTTGTGATAGACCTATGATCTGTATCTCATCAAAAACTGTTGATTTTTATCCTGGGCGAGTGTCGATTGTGCTTTCATGTACTTGCTTCCACCCTGGCATGCGGCAAAACAGTTTTGTCAAAATGTGTGTACATGCGATTAACTTGGGATTCCTGGAAACTTTGTTTTCATCATGGATGTATTGAGGCCAAGCTTTTCTCAAAGTGTACGAACATAGCAGTGACTGCCTTTCGGGGATGATGGCAGAACAGAACTCCGGTGGTTCAAATTTTAGACAGATATTATTGTGACATGATGGAGTATGAGTAATCTTTCGAATTTCCCAATCGAAATGAAAACAAATTTACCATATTCCAGGTAGGTAAATGTTTACTAACGTTTTACTGCACAATTTTGTATAGATAGGGGTGTATTTTGGCAAGGTATTCTGATTTATGTGTTAGATATTGTTTCATGTTAGGGGCTCTGTATTGTAACTGAATGTTTCTATAATAGAGGGTAATATGATAGTGAAATTCCCATAGAATTGTGGAGGAAATATCATATAATTGCATTTTTTGAGTTTGAATAAATGTTTTTTATCAGCATTTCCACCCTGTCTGTTGTGTTCAGATCAGTCATGTTGGTGGTCAAGCTGAGGTAGTGCGGCAATCTTGTATATACATGCGTAGTGAAGCGCCCTCAATCCAAAAATTTTAAAACTGCAGAGATCTATGTAGCAAATTCCCGAGTCAGCGTCAAAATCCATGGAGCTGTAGTTGTTACTACCCGCCATCATTGTGGTCAAATGGAAGTAGATTTAACAATAAGACTTGATAATGCGTGGTGAAAAGGCCTAAAATCAGATAGCGTCAATCCAGAATTTATGCCACCTGATTTTTCTGAACAACCAATCAGAATCCAGTGTTTTCTTGAGTCAGGGTAGAATGTCATATAGCTAAAAGAATGTTGAGTGTGGCATTAACAAGACACTTGACTAATTATGTGTAAGTGGAGCTCTTCAGCAACATGATACATCATGTGACAGCAGAGGATACGATTACAAGGCCTGGAATACTGTAGGTGATAGTGACTTACATCAGCAAGGTGCTTCAGTTCCTTAGCCTTTGTTAAGTATCTTTCTGCCGATTCCAACCTGAAACAGCAACCCCTTCAATCATTGATTTCATGGAATAATAATCTATGGACAATGCTACAATTTGTCAATAATGTTCCTTTATGTGAAACAAATGTACACAGTGAGGTTCCTTGAGAGGAGGCTCACATTCTGTCAACATGTAAGGTTGCTTTCTGTAGAGTCGTGTTTGCAAAAAGTCTACACTAAACAGACAAAATGTACTGAGACTCGGTAAAGCTCACTTTTCATCCTGGTGACCTCCAGGTTGTGGTACCCGTGGTGCATTATCCTGAGTTGTCTCAGACTTGACACTACTTCCTTCATTGTAAGAGTGAAAGGGCAGGTGATCCTGGCCATTTTGGTGAGGCACATCATTCTTATCTTGCTGCTGACGCTGCTTAAAATAGGAACAAATGATAAGAGTTGATATGTATTTCATAAATTACCAGTCATCTACAAACGATAAGAATAATTATGAAAATATCTTTGATTATACTTGATTTGTCATGCTCTGATACCCTGGTGTTTGATATCTTTCCTTCTGCTATTTAATAATGCATACTAAAACATTACATCTAAAAGAAGAAAGGTCAAATGGTAGAAAAATATCAGAAACATAAAATTGTGGAAACATTAAGCTAATCCCAACACGGTTTTCATTGTAAAGGTAACATGAGGTGTTTACATGTACAACAGGATATTGAAGGTAGTGAAACCAGAGTGGCGATCTGTGAATGAGATCAATTGGTATAGCCATGTTTACTGTAACTAGTTCTGTATAAGCTGCACCATATCAGCTAACTGACTGCCAGACCAAACAAGATAGGAATGTCAGCCAGTCATCATTGTTCTGAGCCAGCTAGCTATCTTAGCTGTCTCTCTCACACAAACATATCAGCAAGTACACATGTAGCCTGTTAGAAGAACTGATCCTGATAAAGCTCAGGTCACTTCTCTTAATAGCTATTATTGAAGATGTTACACAAATGCACGAGTCCCATTGAACAGATCTCTTATTTCATGTGCATACACAACATAAACTGACTAGTATCTGGGTATTAAACCAAAGACAATGCTTATTTATCATCTCAAGCAGGTGAAAATATTTGTAATTCTTATCGTAAACATGTCTGTATGTTGAACAACTTTACATATATATTTCTTGTCTGCTAAAACTTACGCAATTATGCCAACATGAAAATCAATGGTAGCACAAAGAATATAAAATTAACTGTTTCAAAATATGTATGAAGCTTATGTGTCCCCAAATTATATCAAAATGCCAGTCTTATGAGCAGTTTCCCCCAAACAATAAAATCTTTGGTGCTCCAAACATGCTGAGAATATCATAGGAATGCAGTTTCTCCTTGTGACAAGCTGAAGCTATTATGACCTGTGTCTGAGTGGGGGATTTTCCAGGCTGCACTTAAAGGCCTGCATGCTTAAGTGTTTAGAAAGGGAGCTGGTGTAAGTATAGGGGACTTCCAGTACTGGGTCAAAACAATACTTGTCAGCAAGGTATCACTTCCACATGTTATTTACATATATCTCAACTACAGCCAAATGCACTTCTGTGTTAGGACATCCAAGATGAATTTAAGGTCTGGCAATGCCTAATAGTCTTTTAGTTTAAAGGGAAACAAAACTCCAACTTTGAAAACCTAGAAATAAGAATTGGTTGTTTTCACTTGCGGAATACAAATTTGCTTACTATGGACTACACTTTCGACTGGTTTTACTTGTGTTTGATGGTAGTCTGACAAAGAAACTTCTATTGGAGGATCGAAGAATGAGAAGTTTTCTATCTCTATCTTTCCAAAGGATGTACAAAAAAAAAAAAGTAGAGTCAAACTGACATGGTGTTGCTGTTGATCAAAGCTTATGAGACATAATACATGAAGCTACAATTGACTGAGTATGGTTATATGTCGTTTATATTCCAGCAATATCACAGCAGTGGACACCAGAAATGAGCTTGTAACGTTGTATCCAAATGGGGGGATGAAACATGGATCTTCAGTGTGACAAGTCAATGCTTTAAGTACTAGGCTATCACACTGTAATGAAGCTACCACTGAAATCAGTCTTACATACAGTAAAAATACTTCAGAAAAACTAATGGGTGATAACAAACATGGTGAAAGAGATATGAAATCTGAGGTAATCATTATCACTGGACATGGAGCTTTACCATAGAGATTATATTTTCTATACTGCTAGCTTCAGTTATGCACACAAACAAAAAGATTGGTATATATGTGTTCTCATGAACTAAGCCCTAAATTTGAAATCAACTACATGCCCATTTGCAAGAAATCTATCGGTTAAATAATACCCAATGTCACTTCAGAAAATTTTGGCGTAATGCTTGAATGAAAGTAGGAAAATTCAGTCAATATTTATTCCATTATCAAAATATCTTAGTTGCATCTTTTACGACATATTTATGTAATTGGAAATATTGATTGCCAGTGCAGGATTTATTCTAATCAGTAACTGCTGAAGCCTAATGCATTTTCTATAGCAGATGACAGCAAAATTGAAGATGTCTAATCAGTATGCAATACATATTTGTGCAGAAGTACAGATTCTACTGATGATGTGGCTGTAACTAGATGATGGGGAAAATATTATCCTACTCCACATCTACACCACATCTCTTCCGTAAGCATCAGTTATCAGTATTTGGCGTGCACAGTTCAATACCAGAAACAGGTGGTTTTTTCACTGCAGCTGTCGCATCCTAGGTGTAAACAATTTATGCTGCTGATTCTGAGCCAGGGTTCATAAAAACCTATAGCGGATGGACTAATGCTTTCAAATAGATAAATAGCCTTCTGCAATAAATAAACCAGATGGACTATCGGTGCATTAATATTTTTAATCAAGTTGTGTCAGTCACATGAAGCAACATTTTCTAAGGTTAACTTTAACTACCATTCTTTAACAATGCACTAAGGTTACCTCAGTTGATCACCTTAGTCCTTTGCCAAAGGATGCCCTGATAAGGGGGATAGAATGTGACATGCAGTCCAGCAAAATGCTGAGTAAACTTTAGAGTTAGGGATTATGTTTATAACAAATCAAAAACATCCAACCAATTCCCATATTGCCTGGTGCAGTTTCTGCATTAAATATACCTCTTTAGCATATTCTTGGTTTGTAACACATTTGTCAGCTTGTCAGTGTTGTCAGCAGACATTATGGTGTTGCTCATTCACTGCTTTACACGACATTTGCCAGTACCACACAAATATAAGCTATCTGTTGCCATGCTGAACAACCATCACATCATATTGTACTTCTTGTGAAAATGTATCATATCATCACAGTTGAATTGCTTCTGGCCTGCAAAAGTGGACTGATTGATGCCATGGGAGGGCTATGGCAGAAGGGCACAATCCACCCAAAACACAATAACACAGAGGCAGTAGACTAAATCTCACAGAATTCCTAATTAATCTCAATGGAGAAGTGTTAACAGCAAATGTTCACCTTTTTATGCTTGTCTGGACTTGAAGGCTCTTTCTTGATTTTATCTTCGATCTTCATCTTCTTAGACTTGCTGCTGGTAATACTGTGCCGACTTGATGTGCTTGATGAACTGTTCCGTCTCTCCCTAATTCGCAACTTGCCACCACCTTCACTTTCCCCTTCCTGGCTGCCATTACTGAAGAAGAAACAGTGGTACAAGTTAATACAATGCTCCCTCCTCATCCTTCCTGGACGAATACACTGTTACTACTTAATAAAGAGCGAGTGAGTTTAAATTTATCATCACATCGGCCCTTCCTGGGGTGAAATGCAAGGTAAATTTCCCTCTTCATAACACTCTGGTTGCTGCAGTAACATATGCATCGAATACGTTACTTCCTCATCATGCTCCAGTTGTTGAAAATGTACTGATACACCTCTACCTCCACATCACTCTTTCACAACAGTGGTACTTAATATAACACTCCCCACTCATAACTCATATCCTTGCTGGAGAAGACAAAATGGTATAACGTATCTGATTCTTGGAGAAAAAAACACCACAAGTAGTTTGATATAACACTTCTTCCTCATCATGCTCCTCTTACTGGAGGAAAGACATGGGCACTGAATACAACACTCCCACATCAACAGAGGTAGTTTCAAGGGTTCTAGGATGTGGCAGGACAGTCAAGAACAGACTCCCATTCAAAGATTCTGAGATCAGCAAGACTATGACAGCTCTGTTGTCAATAGCACTAAGACAGGAAGTTGATTGAAAGAGCCGTTGGTCATTTTTCCAATCATGACTTTTATAAAAATAGGGTATACAGTGATGGATGCAAGTGTATAACAAGCAGATTGACATGACATGCTTCTGGTAGGCACCAACAGGTACTTTGTGGTACCGATGTTTAAGAGGGGTTCTACTATGACCTGTTCATCTTGGAATCCAGATTGAACTATATTTCCATAATCAAGAAATGTTTTTTCTACAAATCAGTGATGTTGGCAAACTATGATCATGTTTTCAACCAACACTGGTTTAAATAAGAAAATGAACTTGAGCTGAAGGTTACTTCATTTTCAAATATTAGCCCACTTTTAACATCAAAATATATGTGAAAGAAGCACAAATTCTCGCCATTCATATTTATATGTTTCACAGATTCAAAACTGCCAACCACTTCTTGATTTGTCCACGTCTAATTTCCCCAAAAGGACCTCACCCTCTCATTAAAGTCAGAGTTTAATTTTTATCAGTAAACCACTGGCTGAACAGCAGCATGTCATATTTACAGAGACAACTGTCTGAAGCACCAATAAAATACTGTTAGCTAAACATGTTTTTCATACAATTTGTATTATGCATTGAAAGATGGATAAATGAGACAAAGATCACTTTTATCATCACACTGACAGTAAGCTAGCATAAACAAAGATAAACACAAAAGATGACCTGCTAAGATCAATTCCTTAATAAAGCACACCCCATATTATCATTTTTAGAACATACTACCGTGTCCAAAAACCTTCAAGTGTAACCAACATTACCTACAATGCAAAAAATTCACCTGTAGAGACAGAAACACTCAAATTGAAATATTTTCACATCTTTTCGGTTCAGGTCTTTAACTGACATGTATCAATGTTAAGGTGGATTAAGATTCTTTGCGACTAAACTGAGGCCAAGGTAAATATGCTGTTGCACCAGCAAAATCTCATTAAAGAAACAGAATCATTTCTTTCCTGTAAATTAAAACCTGATGATACTAACTCAACAACAATCAAATACTGTTCAAGTCTAGTTACCCTAAATCAACATGTGCACTCAGCTCTTCAAGTCGCTAACTGAAAATCTGTTACTCATATTAGGTATACAGTACAAGGACAATACACCTAAAATGTACATTTCCATGTTTGTTCAAGTGAGTTATGTATGTATTTGCCACAGTTGGGCCAGGATACCCTCACCGTCTTGTAAACACTTGGTTTCATCATTATTTGGTACACATGATAAAGATGTCACAATCATACAACCTGAATCACAGATTTCTAAAAATAGGGAAGTGGTTTGTCACTGTCGTTTATAAGATATAAAAGAAATTAGGTAAAAAAGAACACTGTCTGCAGAACCACTTAATATTGCAAGGTAGGTTCATAGCTACCAATCAAGCAAATGTTATATATTGATAATTGTAAACCAAAAGTTACTGTGTTGTGTAATCTGATTGGTTGAAAAACATGATTAAATGGTATTAGATTCCCGGAAACTGAAAGACTATTCACCGCGTATTGACACGTAAACAATTGTTTTGTTGTGTTATCAACAGTGGTGACGTCATTCAAATCATATTGTGACGTAAAGTTAGAATGACGTCACAAATGAGCAGCTCCAGATGCTACCATGGGAACCAGCTAAAACGGCCAGCTGATGACACTTCACTGCTGTATCTGTATTCGATGTAAACGAGTGCAGACACTAAAACCCTTTGGTTTATTTTTGTGTTTACAATGTCGATAAACATCATGTGTTGGCCAATTTCCGGGTCTTATTGAGTATTTGAAGCACGGGAATATTTCATTTGAAACCTCCGGCTGACGCCGTCGGTTCCAAATGCATTCCCGTGCTTCAAATACTCAATAACACCCGGAAATTGGCCAACACATGATGTTTATCTCCTAAATGTTCAACAAAACTATCATTAACGCAACATGGAAACATTTATGACACAAAACCTAGAAAAACATGGAAGGTGACATAGGAAATAATCCTTGTGTCATGAATCAAAAATAACACTACAGAATAGGTGGAAGAATGTAAACTGTCTACAGTGTGTGTTAAACATCTGCTGTAACATGAAAATATTCAGTACGTTTTTGATTCAGCTGCAGTGCAAACCCGGAAATGATAACACTGCTCTGTAGTGTTTGAGCTGAAGTCTCACAAAATCCTTGTTGACACTGCTGGTGAGGTTTGGAAGAAATGTTTATTGTTGTCCTCTCTCAGTTATAATGACCTTGCGTTGAACTGAGTTGCTTGGCTAAGACTTGCTGAAGTCCAACCAGATAAACACAACATAAACTGTTGGACCCAGGTCAGTGGCCTGTCATTATGGCAGAAATACAGGAATATACAGCGTGTTTCCAATGAGTCCTCTATTCTACAGGTCCATAGCAACTCACAAGCAAAAACAAGGTGCTATATGATAGACTGTGACCGTTCTTGCTTGAAAAAGTATATAAGATATATATATCAAATTATCACCTGTAATGTACATTGATGTATGACTTACTGCATAACAAACAAACCAAGACTTTCCACATCTGTGTGATGTGCTGCATGTAAGCTATAGTATCCATGTTACAGACATGTGCACTTTAAAACGCCACACCTGACTCCAGTCATACCTGCACTTCAACCCACTAGCCCGAAGCTTAAGTCTAATTATACACTGTAGCTACAAAGCATTTTATGATATTAACATGAGACCTTGTGAAAAAGATAACAAAGGAAGAAAGTGCAACTTGTAACCAAAAATCTTTGTATGTTACACAAAACAAAATGACAGAAGTGTTAACATGGTCACATGAAGGGCTTCCTTCTACCACTCTTTTTAAACAACTAGAGGTGCTAGCTCAAATACATCTTCAAAAAGATATAGTGCATTACAAACTTTCAGATATCTGTCAGGCCATTGAAATCTGCTACTGACAGTGCTTTGAACTGAACTGATTATGTCAGTTATGTCAAGCTGTGTGATTTTCGTAAACTAGAAATGACAAAATGTGCTGCAAGTCATAATTATTTACCACTTGGTGGATCTGAAAAGCAGATTGATGGTGTTGACAGAAAGAAGGTTAATGGTCACCATGCTACAACATTCTATACACAGTGCAAGCAGTGCATCTGAGGCACAACTCATTCAACAGATGATAGCATATGAACTAAGCCCTGAAACACAACTAGAAGTAACTGTTCAAAAAGTTGTCTTTACATATCATTCAATTGTGCATGGTATCACAAACGCTCAGCTTCAAAACATCAAAGCTTTTCAGAGGTTCACATACATAAATGGGAAATTCCAGCAAGTGAAAAAGGTGAAGGTTAAATTTCTTATCAGACAACCACCTTAAACCAACAATGTTTACTTGAGGCACTTACACTCAGTGGCATGAGGACCCATATTCTTCCATAAATTGTCATTTTTTTATTTGAAGATAACTTTCAGTTGGTGAAAGGAAACAAGTTAACGCATGAATTTCTTTCAATTTCATTAATTATGAAATAGAAAATCAACCCCGAAACAGAATAATTTTATCACCAGAAGGATGAACTGGAAATGATCAAGGCAACCACAGTGACTATCAAACAAGTTTATACATGATATCTATTAATTCATTTTGGTACATTCAAGTTAATCTTCCAGAACTATTTACAAGGATGGAAATATACGTCATATTTACAACATATGTAAATGACTGCTGAAAACTGGGACATTTGGTTTTGTAAAAGAACTAGATTTTGGGCTAAAGCATTAAATCCATCTTAAGGGATTATGGTCTTGGACTTTTCTGTTATTTCTGAATTCATTTACATCCTTCCAAAATAGTTCAAAAGAAAGATAGTGCAGACAGCCCCCAAAATGAAAACGTAAATTGTAATCTTGTAAACCAGACACCAGCTAACCAACTAAGATAAAACATGCCAAAGTTGGTCAAATTTCCAGAAAAGATTGATATTTCACCAAATTCACAATAAATTACACAAAATGTTACTAATGTAATCATCTTCACCTGATCAGTATTAACTGACCTGGGTATTACCTGTTGTAACACAATTTAAACACATAGTGGGTCATGCAGTCAATTTTCAGATTAGTTTCTTTCATAAATTAAGGTGAGAGGACACATTACAAGTTCAAATGATGTTATCCTAACAACGTAATATTTCAAGCAATCCATTACTGCTGAAAGAAAATCCTTTATCCTCAAAATGTTTTGACACTAGGCATATCGACCAGGCTAAAGGACTTTGCTGCAAACTGGTATCATAAAGAAATCTATCTCTAATTCATCATTTTCTTTCTACTTATGTAACTGTTAAACAAATAAAGTTAGACTTGGAAAACATTATGACTCAGATAGGAAGGTTTTTATGCTCTAGTTGTATGTAGGTTGTCATTCAGTTTGACATGGTCTATCAAAGAAATTGTTTTAATAATAGTTGTACTCATCAAGCAACCCATAGTTTTATTTCATTAAATCCTGTTTTGAGCTAGGTTATTCAGAAATAAACTGTAATCAATATTTTCTTCTTTTTTTTTCTCAAATCCTTGCTTTAACTAAAGGTAGCAGAAGCACCCTTCTACATTCAACAGACAAAAGTGTGATAGCATACATGGGAGGAAATGCTACGTGAAGTGTAAGCACAAATAACAAAAGTTAATAGGGCCTATAAGAGTAATGTCTGATGCAACTGCAGCAAGTTGTACAACTTGTTTGTTGTTTGTTGGTATTGGTCTTAATAATAAAAAATTCATAATTGAGTTTTCATTATGAGTTCCATGGCTGTAATATTGAGGAATGAGAATTGTCCATGTTGTTTACTTCTGAATGACTTAACGGAGCTGAACTGAAACTGATCAAAGGCAAACTGAAAGCATTGGTTGGTGCTGTCAGCCTTTCAATCCATAAGATAATTACTTCATAATGATTTTAAACCCTTTCTGCAAAGAATATGAGGTGTTTCCCATGGCTCAATATCTGCAACCTGTCAGCTACTGGAATTGTGGAGGTGTCTAATTGTTTTTAAAGGTATTTCAATGTTCTTACTGCAGTAGTTCACATAGTGTACAGGAAATGTACATTATACCTAACTGTACATTATACTCTCATTCCAATTTCCAGACTACCTGTACTACTGAAGAATCTTGTAACATTTGCTATGTTAAACCCATCCAAATTAATATATGTACTGACAGAAGAATCAGTAACAGGAAAATCTGATATCTTTTCCAGTACTATAACCATATTAGTTTGGTTGTCAAGAAATTGAAGCATTAATCACGAAAAACTTTGTAGAGAAATAAGAGGTCTCTTAAACACCAAACACATGCAAACACTATATTCATAACAAACTACCAATAATCATTCTGGAAAAGTCATCAATGCCAACAAAGTAAGCAGAACTGACACACTGGGCTGGCTATGCAAACAGCTTCAGAACGAATCTGCTTGATATGAGTAATCTCTGCATATTACCTGTTGGGCCCGGCCTTATTACTACCTACATTAAGTTGCGACTAAAACAGCAGATCAATTCTGCTAATTCAGTAAGATGGCTACTTTGCTAAACTTGATAGAGAATACATACAAACATGGACAGGAAGACAGTTTACTTTATTCATCTTATTCCATGAAAACTTAATCTGGAAGCTGATGAGTGGTATTGTACATTAACTCAATCCATGACTTACGTATTAACTTATTCTTCATATAACTTGCACAACAAATGAAGCAAAGTACAAATCCTTGCACGTTAAATATTACACATTCTTTTGAACAAGAAGCATGTCACAAGAACTGCAAACTATATACGGCATGTCTGACTTCAGTCTCAAGAACTGCAAATTAAATATGGCATGTCTGGCTTCGGTCACAAGACCTGCAAACTAAATACGACCTAACTGTTACATCATAAAGTAGGCAGGGCTTACGTTGCATTTAACAGTTCTGGTTATTATGCGGTCTGTGAAGTTATCACCGTTCACTTACATAATCAAAAGAACAGACTTTAACCTTTGATGTACTTTAACAGCATCCACAACAGTTGTACCTCCATAAACAACAAAATTTTGTAGTTTTTAACATATAACAAGAGATATATATCTTTCCACTCAACAGCCTTTTTCTAAAATATGACTGATTTGGTCAACACTAAACATGACACATCCTTCAAACTAATATGAAATGACAAAGCTATGTAATTTCAGACAGAAATATGCCTGGAAAAACACCTGTTTATCACAGGTGTAGCCAACTTTGAAAGTTATTCTGTTCTAGTCAGACAGTGCAACATACAGACCTTGAAGTTGAAAGAGACTTCAATTTTGTCAGCCTTTCCACTGACAAAAGACTTCAGCTTAAACATTCAGTTGTTTTCCTGTTGGGACATTTGCTTAACTGGTGGGCTGTACTTAATGTCTTAATGTCTGTGTCATCACTCAAACAGAATATAATATATGTATTCCACAGAAAAACATACCTGAAAATTTCATATAAAAGGAGTTAACTTAATGCATTATTGCACTGCATTTAAAACTAATACTAATCTGAACAATTCTCCATTTGCTTGCACTAGAAAAGATTATTAAAGTGAGTGAGTGAGTTTAGTCTTACATCGCTCTCTGCAATATTCCAGCTATATGGCAGTGGTCTGTAAATAATCAACTTTTCACAAGACAATTCAATGATCACCAGGATAAGCATCGATCTGCACAACTTGGTCCCATTTGTCTCCTCTTACCACAAGCATAGTCGCCTTTTATGGCAAGCATAGGTTGCTGATGACCTATTCTACCCCAGATCATCACAGGTCAGAAGAGATTAAAAAACCCTGGGACAAAATGCAGATTGTGTACAAGATCCCTGCAGATTAAATCAATACCAAAACTACAATAAAATATTCAATTAATGCATTTCACTGGGATACTTACTGAAGATCTTCTGATGAGGACTTCTTGCTGGATTTGGAAGTGGACTTGTGTCTTTTGCTACCAGTACTGTCCTGACGCTCACTGTCACCTTTCCGTTTGTGAGATCGTGGCACTTTATCCTGTGTCACCAGAGGATCATT
The DNA here is from genome assembly GCF_037392515.1 of Haliotis asinina. NCBI lineage: Eukaryota > Metazoa > Mollusca > Gastropoda > Lepetellida > Haliotidae > Haliotis > Haliotis asinina. The sequence continues at coordinate 67,595,685 of NC_090281.1, read as the reverse complement.
ATCCTTAGTGTCATCACACATATCCTCTTCTTTATATCCAGGTGATGATGCATTAGCATTCTTGTCTATATTATTTGCACCCTTTTCCACACTATTTGCACTTTTATCCACACAATATGCACTTTTTGTCACAATTTTTGAACTTTTTTCAACACTCCTGGATGTACTCTTTTCGGTACTTTTTGCACATTTTTCGGAAATATCCATTCCCTTTTGTGACTTGTCAGCACTTTTTGGTGTCACATCAGCACTCTTAGGGAAAATATCAGCATTTTTATGAGATAAATCAGTGTGTTTAGCTCCAACACTAGAACTTTTCTTTTCCATATCAGAAAAATCTGAGCTTTTATTTTCTGATTTGACTATGGATGGAGCTGAAGCACTTTGTGAATTAGCACTGGAAGGAATATGATCCAATAAAGAAAGGTTAATCTCAACCATAACGGTTGGCTTTCCATTGGCGAAAGTCAAATGGGGGCAAGAAGGTTGGGGTGGGATTGGTAAAGGAGACAACAATGGGGCAATGGGGGTCTTTGTTGGGGATGCAAAGGGGGAAAGTAAACTTGGGGGTTTGAACTCATTTGTGGTCTCGATGATGGCATCAACATGTTTTTCACTATGCACATCCACTTTGGAATCAGACACTGGTGAAGACACATATCTGTGCTCTTTCCTTCGGTTACGTTCATTATTATTATCACTTTTATCTTTGTCCTTATCACGTTCTTTCTTGCGATGACTTGATGTTTTATTTTTTACTTCTTTAACTCTGTCTTTTGCTGCACTTTTAGTGTCCTTTTCTTCCTTCTCTTGAGAAAGAGGAAGTTTAACAGGAGATGTCTTGCTTCCTTTAGGAGAGGAAAATAACTTGCTGCAATATTTATCTTTATCTTTATCCTCATCAATGATAGAATTAGCCATTGTTGCAGGAACTTTGCCAGGAGTAACAGTGACAACATCTATTTCAGAATCTTCACTGTCAGATATCCTTGGTTTAGATTTGAAATCAGTTTTCCTTCGTTTCTTTTCATCATGAGCAGACTTAGGTTTGTCTCTTTTCGAGTCTTTTTTGGGTGTATTTCTAGATTTGCTTGCACCACTATTGCTTTTACTGAAGGTACTGGATAAGTCAGACCCCTCAGATTTAGATGGCCTATGCAAACTATCAGACATGGAACTTAAACTGGGCCTACCTCGCCCTTTCTTTTCAGGTTTTCCATTGGAAGGTTTTGAGCTGGTGCTGCTGCATGTACTGGCTGTGTCAGGAGAACCAAGACTCCCCAAACTGGTGTTAGTCCTGTCATTGCTACCTGGCAAATCACAACCAGAATCTGCACCATTCTGATGACGTTCAGACCCAAAATCAGAATCCAGATGGTCTGTGGAGAAGGACAATGTAGATGCAGGACCAATGTCTTTCAGAGGTGTCTGTGAAGTGATTGTTTTGTGCAAAATTTCATCAAGCATTTCATCATTGGTTTCATCAATCTCTTTCTGTTTCTCAGATGACTTCTTCGGAATTGGTGCTTCAGGGGATGACTTCTTAAGTCGTTCTAAAAAGCCGCCTAGGCCCCAAGATGGTGTCTAAAACAGTAAAATAAAGAAACATTCTGTAAAGACAGTCAACCTCATCACAAATATTCTTATGATTAGACTTAATGGATTTATTGTACATGCCATATGCTTTGAAGGGAACTTGAAATAAAGGTTCATTCATAATGAACGCAGGAGGCAACAACACTGAGCATCTTGACAACACCGCATTTTGACAACACTTGCATCCTGACACATTTAAACTGATGAGTTTCTTCAAGCACATTATTGCACCCATGAAGCCCAATAGAACTGTCATGCAAAACCTATCACTACAAACATGATGATAAGTGTACTGAATTAAGTCCTTCATAAGTTCCTTTAAGTTTGCATCTAAAATATCTGGACTTGTGCAATATTTCTTTGATGAAAAAAGAGATACATGAGTATTTAGCTTGATTTCTTCTGAACAGAGATGTATCTTGCATCAGACAATAATTAAGGGGAGGAACAAAAGAACAAAACAAACAAAACAAAAAAACCCAGTTTGAACTACATGATCACATAAATTTCACTGCATGCAATGAACCTATTCATGTAATTCCAGTTTTATCCAATGTTTTAAATGGTTGTAATATTGAAGGAAAGTATTGTGTCACCTCTTTTGGTGTTTCTGTTTGGTCCTCTTCTTTCATCACTTCCACTTGTTCCTCCTTCGTTCCTTCTTCCTCCTCTTCCCCTTCAGAAGATGAGGTCTCCCCTTCAGAGGATGAACTGCTGTCACTCCCATCACTGGAACTGTCAGAGCCTGATGACATTCTGTTGGCTGCTGGCTCCACCTCTCTGCAAAATATATAATACATAATCACATATACAGTGGGAAATAGGTTTACAGCAAAAATCTTCTATGGGAGAATATTACCTTCAAATAACTGCTATCTGAAAAGCAGTCTAACTTTAAATTGTGATGGTAACAAATCTAGCATTGTCAAACTATATTCCACAGGGAGGAACTACTACTTTCATCATGATGGAGATCAAGCAGTCAATATAATCTTCAATGAAAAGGCTGTGCTTAGTGAATTATCTGTCTGGACTAACAGACTCAGTCGAGAGGTTGACATGAAGCAATAACACTGATTAAAACATCATTATTACCATAGTGTTTAATTTACATTGAGTCACCTCACATCATGTTAGCAAACATAGAAAGAAATTTTTCAACACAAAACTAAATGCAAAGATTTCATTTAGAATTATTGATTTCCACTGCCTGTAGTTAGAAATGGTTTGAAGGAACTTCCAGTAGTTTTAAGGAAGTCAATGCATAAAATTGGAAAAAAATGTCAGTGTATTTCTGCACCAAGGCATTGAAGATTCATCAGAGAGTTATATCCTCACACTAACTTCCTTATTGAGTCAGTAGAAGAGAATTAATGGACTTCTACCCAGTCCAAGTCAATTGACACAATTTGCAAAGCTGTAATTCTCCACAAGATCCGCTATAAATGCTGTATGAAGCATTAATCCTGTAGAATCTAAATGAAACAAGACCCCCAATAGTCCATTCAGTTCCGTTCAATCAATTGGATACACATATGTACTCATCAAATATCCATATCATACTGAGCAGAATTAGTCAAACATTTAAATCCATTACAATTTAATTCAACGGTACGACCTACACAACAGTAGCAGTTCACAACAAGCAAGAGAATAATCAGTTTTGAATACCTCACACAGTAAGATGAAAGGGAACATAGTGAACATGTACTGCTCTATCAGTAACTCAATATCATCATAAGGTCAAGTGTTTTCTTCCTTTTGCCAACATCACATGAAGCGATATTCCAACTATATATTGATAGCAGCCTGTAGTTAAAGGATTTAGGAGATAACTAACCAGTGATTGTAAAAATATAAAAACAACAATGATGCAATGCTGTGTGATAAACCAAGCTACTGATACTCAATGATTGAAGTTAGTGCTAGTGAGCAAGAAGAGATTGAGTTTAGTTTTAAACCGAACTTAGCAATATTCCAGCTGTATGGCAACAGTCTGTAAATAATGTCAATCCAGTGATCAGCATCATGAACATCAATCTATGCAAGTAGGAACTAATGATATGCGTCAACCAAGTCAGCGAGCCCAACCGCCAAATCCTCTTAGACACTTCTTACAATATTGATGTCATAAACTCGAGATGATAGTATACTGCCTGATATGAAAGGGAAGTGTTGATCTTGATATAAAGGAGAACATGTGATGTGTAAACTAATACCACTCATATCTTGAGATCAAAGTTGCCACCACTTTGATTTTCTGTTTATAAATACTGATAGGACAGTGAGCAATGTTACTCAGTTTTTTTCCTGTATTATAAACTCTGGTTATACAAGAGGCAAAGCCATACATATCCTGGCAATTTTGTGGTAAATCCCTCTTAAAACAAAATCCATTACTCATCTCCAAATTTTGTAATGCCCAGCAAAAGTAAAATTGTACCATGTGAGGAGATATCATAGGAAGAAAGAAACAAGAGAGAAGTTCGTCCTGTCACTGTCAACAATCACACATCCATGCTTATGCTGGTTTTCCAGATTTATAGAAATGTTAAAAACAACACCATAAACGTTACTGTTACTGACAAATCCCAATGTCATGCTGTGAAGTGCATTAGGTCGAGGTACATCTGGCAGCGGTGCAAAATGGAAATGGGTGTGGAATATGGAATTTTCCTAAGCTTGTCCTGTTGCATGACTGTGTTGCTATTGTAAGATTAAATGGGTATGTAATAAAGGAGGGGCACTTGCAACCAATCTGTGTTGTAGTTGTATAGAGTGTTGTCATTTCACCAGACGACTGTGTAAACACTCCAGTTTGTTGAAAGAGTGCACAATAAGGAAATACACTGCATTTTCGCACAGGGTGCTAACATTCCTTATTACCCAAAACCTATCATCACTGCCTGGCTACACCACTTTCACTACAAGGGGCTCTAACAATACCATTCAGTTTGTTATCCTACAGATTGTCAACAATGGATGAGCAAGTGGGTTAAAGGTGTGTTAAAATGCAGATGCCAAAGCTATGGCCCCATTCTAAATAGTAATCATGCTTGGACAAGAAAATTAGGAGATATGCATAAGAAATATCACATCACTGGTGTATAGTGAAACACATGATGTCAAGCAATAAAGCCTGCGAGATCCAGTCAGACACAGGCAAATGAAATATTAACTGAAATGGCAAACTCATGGAGAGACTGATTTCATCACAATCAGTGTAAACCATCAATAATGTAAAATACTGCTAACTTGAGTTGGGCTTTGTTTATGCTAGATTTTCCTACACGCCATCAATTATATAGCTGATCAACAACTAGCCAGCACATAATCTTCACCCAGATGTTGAGCTATGATTAATCTTAACACATCTCAGTAAAAGATAATTAGGATTGTATCGTAACCTATCTCAGTAAAAGATAATACAGACTAGTGAAAAAATGCTATCCTGAGACACAGCAAAGTTGACAGCAAAATAATGTGACACACTGAAGTTACTCATAAATCATCACTTAGGTAGAGAGAAAATGCCCTTAAACTGTTGGAGATCAAGCACCTTTGGGAAATGCCTTTGTAGTCTTTTTCAATTATATTACAACACTCAAAAGGGAGAAAATCAGTCAAATAGTTTTTGACTTTGACAAGAACCTTCAAAGCAAGTATTTGATCAGCCTTCTCTGGCAAGTCAAACAGAGTCTCAATCAAGAACAATTCCTGTGATCCTTATTTAAGCCATGTTTCACGGACTCTTCCTATTTCCCTCTAAATTAAAGAGATTGAGCGTGACAATCAATCATCATTGCTTGATATGAGCTCCTGCTGGACATTTCCTCAAAGACCCTGTATGCAAGAGACAGCAGACAACAGCTGCAGGGATATGTGTACCAAAGAACTGATATTACTCTTCTACTTACTTCAACTCACCAATAAATTTATGATAGTAATGTGGGCAGCGTGAGTCTATGAATTGTGTACATGTGTTCGCATGTGTCTACAAAATAATGACTTTTCACTGAAGTAATATCTAACTGAAAAATGACTGATCACTCATTTTTCATTTCAACTGTGACGTTCACTGATAAAATAGATTGTGTTACTAAGTAAATGTGGGTAATCAGAGGAATCAAAAGGTAATGGTGTAGGACTTCATCAATGTACTTGTCACAAGATGTAACAGCAAAAATAAAAAAGTAAACATAACCATAAATATATGTAGAAGAGTTACTTTCATCATAAAACTACAGTAAACGTGACAACTTTCATTTACAGTACTTTATTTCATGGTTGTCTAATTTTATCATATCTTGGAAGGTAAATATTTCTCTGTGTTATTACTAAACCATGAACTAAACTTGACCTGAAAAAATATTAGAATCCATCTTTCTTTCCTTTTTTCAGTTTTCTTACCCTTATCCCAGTTACCACTAATGTGATAACAATGCAAGCCCCTTCCTGATACACAGGCTTAAATAGTAATGTGATGGTTACATAACTCAATAAGAACTTTGGAGAAATAACATGAAAGAGTCTCCCCTTTAACTACAGTAGGTCAAGTGATAGGTATCAATAATATTAAGAATATTGGGGTATTGTTTTATCACAAGTTTGTCAACATGTTCTATAAGCATCTGGCCGCTTTAATGGAGTTGTGCAGTCATTACTGGAACAGTTAAGACAGGATTACTTCCTCTACTGAGGTAACTAGCCTTAATTTAATAATCTGGGACAGCCAAACAAATATCTTTCATTAGTGGAACCCCCAACTCCAAGACAACATGGGAATTCTAGCAAATGACATTATTGCATTTTTTGTTGCACTTGGCTTTCATGTCACGATCAAAACACACTGTGTCCTTTGCAAAAACTGTCACTGCTAACAGAAGTACTGTTTTGCCAAAAATATATTTGTGAACACTTTAGTTGTCTTGATAATACTTTCTTCAACATTTGCTCGTGAGTGGCACAAAAATAACAAACATATATTGTTGGGTACAGGATATTCATTACAATGGACCATGTTATTAGTAACAGCCAGTAATAGTTTATATTCATGATCTTGAGATCTTGTGCAAGTCATCATTTTTATTTGGAGACAAACGGACTAAAGATTTAATGTACATCTTACTTACAGTTACAGAAATTATCCTGTAACTAATAAATCAAAAACATTTATTCACTTATTCAAACATTTATTTAAACAGGGATAATCTATAACAGGGATAGGTTACACGCTTGCTTTCTTTACCATTTGTACTAATTAACGTGTGCCATGTCATGTTCCAGCACACACAGTGACTTGGCTTGCTCCCAGCGCAACTTCAGCTGTGTTTAACAGAACTTCAGCCAGTTTATTGTATCAGTCAGAATTTTACAATGAATTTTACTTGGGCCCTCCCTCCCAAAACATGCTAAAGAATGCAGAAGTATCACAAGAACACATATGTTAAATCACCTGTCCTTTTTCAAAAATCCACTTTCAGACATTTTTGTTTACATTAATTATTAATTCGGATATCTTATTTTAAGTGTTGAATGGCATTGACAACTGACACTGTAACACACCCCTCAAAAACAGGAAGTGTAAACTGTCACAAAGCATTGTAAAAACCTTTCCAGTTTTGTAAAATAATAAGATCAACAAGAAAGAAAGAAGTCATGGAGCTATATACCCTCAAGCATCATTGGTGGATCAGATCAGATCAGCAATATGTCATATTTTTCACACACATCACATAAACCCTAACATTCTTTTTTAGATTATGAAACTATCACTATTACTTGCAAACACATTCCACCTGATAGTATATTCTCGTCATAAGAATTAAAGGTATATGTGAAAGATGTAGTATTTCAATGGCAGATCCGAACAGATTGGAGATATGTCATATTTTTCACACTCCTCAAATACACCCTAACACTTTCATTAAGTCATGAAACTATCACTATTGCTTGCAAATACATTTCAAGTAAAGGCATGTTTCCCTTCTAAAAATTACATGAGAATGGGACAGAAGTTTTTATTGGCACAATTTAGTCTATCTCCATGGTGAATCAAGAATGGGAGCCATTGAGCTATAACATACCAACTTGAAACTTTCCTAGAAGTCTACTGTCCTCAATCTGACACTAATACCAATTATTTGACAACCACTGAAGTGACAAAATAGTTAACTTATCTTCTACATGTAGGATTTCAGTTGTCACAACACTCAGCGAATTTAATCAGCTGTTGAAAATAAACCAGGTACAATCTTAAATACTACGCTGCTGTCATACTGGATACACTGGTTACACAACAACCTGTGGCATATGTTAAGGGGCTTTTTGAGGAGTTTTTTTGTCCCTCTCTATATAGCCTCCCTGATTTAAACAACTTCCTGTTCTTCACCTAACTGGTGTGTCACCATTTGTGAAAGATCCTTCTGATGAGACCTCTTTTTTGGAAGCAGTAGCAAGTATCAAAATAAAATTCTAAGGAGATTGCCTCAGGATAAAACTTGTATTATAGATTTGGTAACATTTGAAACCATCATTGGTTCTCTGTCATTGATTGCAAACAATCTGATCTGTGGTAGTAATTGAGTGGTATGTATGTGAGTGTGCCCTATATTTACAATCACATGTCTGAAATCAATACCATGCTCCAGTGTTCTCATACGCCCTACTGAAGACACACTGACACATAAGTCATGAGGACAAATTATTTTTGAGTGAAAAATGACAAAGTAGCTGTCTGTGTCATGCTGATGTGACACAGACATTAAATGGTCATGACTGTTAATAAGAGCCTTCAGCTACCACATGTGTGTCTGACACTGAATCAAACGTAAATCTTGGCCTTTCAGCGTTTGTGTATTTGGTAAGCAACACTTCTGTTTGGCAGCATGTAATCAAACTGGTTCCTCACATGCACTTCATTGGATGCAGGGTTTGTGAGTAACTACAGTATTAAAAGTACAGTGCAGTTAAAGGTACATGCAATTGTGATGTCAATTTTCGATGGATTTACTTATTCGAATCACAACTTACTGAGTGAAAATAAACACCCCTAACTTTGATTGTTTTTTCTTATCAGAACACAATAGTAGTTCATCTTGATGTGCAAGTTACAATAGTTTCAAAATTATGAGTATAGCCCCATTTTCTTGGATCCCACTGGCTAATAGCAGACACATTTTGTATCAATCTTCAATGTCTGTGGACATAAAATGCAGTTTTCTGTGTACACCCATTTCAAGGTAGGCCTTGATATACTACTTTACTTGCATAACAGACATGTGATGAATGTCTCATATATGTACTTCGTGACACACTGACAGATTTACACCACCTCCACCTAGCAGGCAAGCAAGGAATAAATCATGACTTTCAATGAAAGCACACAATAAAATGTATTAATGTGTATATGCAATACAGACTGCATGGATGCAAGTAATTCATGTCTGCATTACAAACATTCATAGTTTGCAGAAATCCATATTTTCTGCAGCCATTAAAAATGAATAATTCAAAAGATCAAACCAAAATGTATCAAAAGATACCACCTATAACTATAGACACTACTGAGGTGGATAATTTTCCTGGATTTGTCATCTCAAATTTCACAAAGAAAAAGAGCAAAGCATCATGTTTGGAGCCTGCTCATACCTGACACCATGACTAACTCCTTATTGAAGATCAATTGCGCCTACAAGACACAGTTCCGGTAGGACAGAAACATGATTTCAAGCTTCAAACAAGAATGTTTGAAATACTTTCCATATTTCATCCATGCACAGGTTAGTTTCTTGCAGCAGACAGCAACTAACATACAGTGAATGATTTATTAGTTTCTTTGATCGTTTCTTCCTTAATTATCATGCAGTCAGACTGCCTCTATTCCACTGTGGTCTAAACTTATTGCCTCTTTTATCAAAGTCCCAAGGAAAACTACTGATCTTCAGTCAGTAAGAAGGATAAATCAGTGTTATAACCAAATCTATTGTGCCAACTCAACAAAAAGAGTACAGAATCTTAACTTATGGTATTTGTAATCTTAGCCAGCAACTACATTTCAATGCACATGCATCATCAGCAGCAGTACTTACACAGAGACGATCCTGTTCAACCTCAATCATAAACAAAACAAAATTAACCAAAACCTATCCTCAAAATGGTTAACTTTTACAACACCACTATATGAGAAGTTACAACTTTCCTTGCAAACCAACTCACTACCTGTAACAGTCACTGAGAAAATTGCATCATGCAAAAATCATTTGCCCAGGGATTTCATTTTGTTCCAGAAACCATTGATTTTTCTTGCTGCTGTAAGACTCAACATGAACTTGAATCCATCTTGTTCAGTAGTCATTAACTTGGTGTGCCACAAGGAAAGAAAACCTATGGCTTGAAAGCAAATCTGCCTGTTTGATATCACATGTCTTAAAACTTCTAATCGGCTAACAGTTCCTATTTGAGCCAAATATTCCAACCAAACTACTAAACATTTGTATCATAATAACATCAATTCAAAGATATTGTCATTCTGAATGGAGTACAAAAATTTAGTACAACTCACAACTATTACAATGTACAGAAAAAGTTCTTTCCTTCATTTAGGTTTCTAGTTTTCTACCTGAACTGTTACAGCATTTGTAACTATTGACAATAAATCGATTTTCTACCACTCTCAGACAGCACTTGTTCATGAAGACAGTATTATTGTCTTCCAAAGTCCAGTTCCTTCACACAGAAAACACTACATCCTTAACATTATCCCAACTTCATGAGTACACACACTGCCAGTCACACACGGTCATCCATAAGTCTTCAAGGATCAGTTATAAATGGAACAGATGTGTAACCCACATACACCCTATCAAAAGGTAAAAACTATGTCTGTGATCAGACAGATAATCTGCACTAGTAAACAAATACATCTCTTCCTGGTTCATATTGGCCAATGAACTCTCAGTGTTTCATGGAATGAGTAACAATACATGGGTATATTACCTATCAAATCATAGGTGTACTGAAATGGATATGAAGCAATATTGTCATGGATTTGTGGCACTGAGTCAAGCTGATAAGAAAGATTATTAATGGAACTAGTACCTTGACATCTTGTCTTACTGGTTAGCCAGAACAGATATCAACAAGATGAAACTTAAACTGTTGCGGCAGACAAGAATGATGACCATTATCATGTAACACCTAAACTAATTATCTACACTGGGACTTTATTTGTTCAAGTCTGGGTAGGAGATCCAGCAAAGCAGCAAAGCAGCAAAGAAAAAACCAACAAAACAAAGGATATAGAAAACAAAGAATGTCATACAGTAAAATGACAGCACAATGTGTATATTCACTGATATGTGAGAATATGTTGGAATGTGTAATATGAACATGGTGACAATAGCAGGAATTCATTACATAGGTTTGAAAAATTGTGGCAGTAGATGAGTTTATGTGGAATTGAACAACAGCTGGGGTTGTATCGGAGACTTTAAATATATCAAAATCAGAAATACATAGGATGGGTCACATGAACTCATACAGGAATGCAGCTGTCATGTTCAGGATGTCAATATCTTCAACAGTGTCAAGTCTGTCTAAATGTTTGCAGCACATCTGATGTAATGTCAGTGTTACACATGTAATACAGTATAGGGGCATAAGGTATTTTGTGGCTTGCACAAATGTGGTTTAGTTACATTGAGAAGAAGTTGTAAAGAAACCACTGGACTCCTGAATTTTAAGTTATATGCAGACATAAGACAGTGCCGTAAAGGCTTGGAGTGATAAGCAGCAATGTTAAGTATACCAATTATAAAGTATGACAGTATGAATCCATTTAAATGCAGAAAAAGCAGGGGTAGAATGTTGGTATCCAAGGCTGAGCCATGACCACACAATTAGAACACACCAACTTGGATAAGGTATGCCGAGTGACAAACACACCTTGACAATGTGGTGTGTGAATAGCTGATGTTGAGGTAACAATGGAGGACGAGGTGTTGGAAATTGCCTGTGAACATCTCAAGTAACACCCACACAGTGTCTGACAATAGCTGGCAGACATGCAACACTGGCCACACAGCACATAATGACACCTTGTGCAAAGATGCTTCATCCATAAATACATTACTTCATCAAACAGAGCTAAACTTTTATTGGCACTTACCACATGCCCCATGAGGGAGGTATTTTAGTCAGTAAGTCTTGTTCATTGCATTCCCCAGTAGGATATTTATCACATTTACAAAAAACATATTAATTAATTAATATTTACACAAATTTTAGCAAACTTGCAAAAAGTATGCAACTTTGCAGCAAAAGAGACTTCATGTCACCTTATGCCAATTGCTTTGACTGATGCGCATGATGTCAATCACTTGGATTTTCTAGTGTGGACTTGGTTACTTGTAAACCCTGTCCTGTATTTGGAAGATTGCTGAGCATAGGAAGTACAGAGTATTTCAACAAGAGATCAAATATCATGCACACACAATGTAAGTTGCATGCAGACAAGTAGGTCATGGGATAAGTTGGTGCCATCAACGTGTGCCCTATACTACAATAGCACCCCTATATCAATGGGCCACATACATGAATAAGACAACAAAAACACACAGCTTGAAAAAAATCTACAAAAAGAATGTGATCCACCAAGGATACTAGCCCTAAAGTAAAGCTACAGATTGAAATCTCTCCATAGCAATCTTGCGCTTTCTGCATGCCCTGATTATCTTTATCTTGACTTATACTGTAAACATGAATTTGAAACATATCTTACAAGACCTGTTCAAACATAAATGAAGCTTACAGCAAAATCAAGCAATACAGAGGATCTAACTTCTAAGTGTTTAAGATAGCAGGACACAGCAATCTAAAGAAGATATCTTACTAGTGTTGGGAATCAAATTTTGGCAATGATACAGGTATCTTTAGCACTGGGAACTTACTGATGAAAGCAAAAATATAATGTAAATTTACAACTGGCTGATCAGCCACAAATCATCACCATCACAGAAGATATGGTTAATCCCAAGAGTTGATTTACATGTTTCCAATCAATATTTATGTGTCAGTGAGAATGAATCCCATTACTCGTAAAAAGTGATCCAATGTTTTATCAAAGAAACTTCAACCAAAATGAGGTTCACACAGTTATTATGGTCCCCAAGGCTAAAAGCTTGAAGAATATTAGAGGGCTCCACTGGATGTAACAGTTGTCTGTTCAGAGCTTGAGACTCCAGAAGCAGGGAACTGGACATTTGGCCAGGACCTCTTGGCTGTGTTTGTAGTACCTTTCTGTCCACATCGCCATTAGTTAATGGACACATTACAACCCATAAGCCATCATGTCTGATCAGTGTACAATGTCCATAGTTCACACTGTCAAATAACACAAACTTTGCCAGACTGTTTATAGTGCTTGCCAATCCTGGAAAGGATGAACTATCCACTTAATTTCTTTGCATGATGGCAGCACTGATTTTCATAACTGTTGTCATGTCAACTAAAGAATTACAATCTCTTCAGGACACTTATTGTGCTATATGGTTTAGTAAGCATATCAAAATAGTGGAAATAGCTTAACTTTACCTTTAGTAATGTGACAAGACGGAATGCCAAGAATGCAGTGAACACATTTATTCTGGTACAGATCTTCAGTATGAAGAGCAAATGCTCTATCCCAACAGGATACCTAGACTCTCATATGAATGCTGATACTTGTAATAACTCACAACCTTCACTAAGTAAGAATTAACATATGTGAAAATTACCACATTAAACCACTACCTTAAGTAGCATTTAGAAGCTGGTATGAAGAGGATGCACAAGTTTATTGTAGTAAAGAGGCTGTCAATCAAAAAAAAATGTTATTCATATTGAACCAGATTTGAAAGCTAAAAAAAAAAGCAAATAAGTATAAGAAGCATACTTTCCATACTGAACAGACATATTTTATTTTAAACAATCAACAGCAAGAGGAATCAAACTTGAATATTCAATCAGAATTAAATGCTTTCTTTTCCTTTTCATGAAAGATCTTACATGTGTCAATCACTTCAACCAAACCACAAGACATTCCATTTCAGGGATGAATATATACTTTGGACATTGTTTAGAAATCTTGTGACAAAGGTGCGATATTTACGAAAAAATGTACAAGACACTAGCAAGTGATCAATCAGTACTGAGCAGACCAGAATTATGCTCATATCTCCTTGGAAAGATAATAGTCTTCAATGTGTTTCGTGAGAAATAATGCCATTGCAAGTCACACACTGCATCGATGATGGAGGACATCACAAGCAGTTTCCAATAATTATTTCTCACCTGCATTGAAGAGTTACATGTCACAACAAATACATCCAGTGAGCCACATGACTTCATTCCTGTGTATACATCTGGATACATCAGCCTGACCAGTAGTCTGTCGTACAGACCCTGAAGTATATATATCCGAGAAAGCCCACACAAGTCTAGAAAATGTGGGAAGGGTATATTTCCATAGCTTCAGGAATGAAGAAAGTCTCAGGGCTCCATTTCATTAGATTATTATTTTTTCACTATGAAAGTTTTTTCAGTAAAATATGTTCATTTCAGAGACTAGGTGTTAGTCTATCTGACCAGCCAAACTTATAGGAATCAGTCTACCTAATGAAAAAAAAATATTAAATTGAGGAGACACTATTCCAGTTTTCAGTTAAGTCCTATTTACATGCAGTATTTTCTTAAATGATCACAGGGTTTCATCCTTTGTAAACCTGTACATATCAAGTAGATGATTTTTTTATTCATACTTCTTTACTTTCAGTACATGTCAGTGTGGAGGGCTAGTGAATTTCTCAAGGAAGTTATTTTACCGTTACTATAACAACAATTTTATTTATATATACTGCATGTGCACACAAATACAAAGCTCTGCATAGGAAACCAAAGACAACCATGCCCGGGCAGACACCAGTTATGAATTATTTAATATACTTCTCACTCATTTGGGCCTGGCACAGGGTCAAGATAACTGATAGATGGTATACCTAGCTAGGCAGCTACAGCAAGAGTGTTTCAGCTGATTAACAAACTGATACAAGAAATGTTTATGTCAGTGATGGGTGGGCCATGGAAGGTTTGGTGCATGGAGTACAACTGTTTCTGCATGAATATCACTGTCCGTTTTGCTCTACAGGACTAGTGTACAATATGCTGTTTTGCTGATCAAAGAGTCAGAACATTGTTCCATGCAAATTTAAGGTGCTCATGCTCTGCAGTTGTTGACAGAACAGAAACAATAATGTTGATCATAAAAATGGAAGGTAGAAAATAGATACCAACTCAGTTTAGTGGAGAGCAGTAGGAATGATATCATGTATTAGACTGTTGACAGAAAATGACATTCTCTTTGATCAACTATTTGGATATATGCAGCTGTTGCCCTGAATGATAGCAATTTCCAGGAAACACATGCTTTGGTATTTTCAACTTCCAAAGAATTCCCCTTACGAAGAAATAATCCGTTTATGCAACCATACAACACAAGTATATTCACAGTATGCATTATCACAGACGATTGACAGATCTTATGGATGATCAACACTGAAGTTTTAGAATCTAATGATGATGATTTTCTAAAAGACATGGTCATCCATTACATCACGAATAATCTTCCAGAGCTTATTTTTTAACCATGTTGAAAACAAGCCTGAATAAGGTTATCTTTGAATGAAGAGTCATGAAGTTGGAAAATCAGAGCCAATCCCTGTAATTAATAACTATTAGAGTATACAGTGAATGCCATCACTCCTACTTACTTCAAGCAGTAAAGGGAAATCCTCATGTAATTGTCACTCTGGATGGCCTTGTATTAACACTACTGTTTTCTCTCTTGGACCTGTCTAGACATTGATTAGGGTGGATGAGCGATGATACATCCAGCAAAGTCAATGGATAATTGCTACAAGAGCTGGCTGCCAAGAACTTCAGACCAAGGTTAACTGGGCTGACCGTAAGGAAAATGCAATCAGTAGGTACGCATCTGGTGTCATCGACACTGCCTTTGCAAGCAGAAAATGTATCACTCGATCCATGATTTACAGGATTCTGAGGGTATCAACAAATTCATTACAGTGATCATGCTGACCTTGACCTTTAACTGTCCAGTTGACAACAAAAGCATCCACAATTGCTTACAATAAATACCTGTTCATGTCACAATTTTTTGTGCAAACAAAGTATTCCATATTGTCTGTAGAAACTGTATCCAGATATGTATATGTTCACAAACAGAGAAACAATAACATTTTCACAAGCCTTGTCATCAAAAAATGTTTTTAAACATTACCTAACCATTATTGTGGCCCACTTTCAGTTCTCTACATTTGATTTTGCACAGTTTTTCTTAAAGATGCTGAATCAATAGCTTTTCACCTACATAACTTTTAACCAATCTTGAGACGGAAGGGAAGTTCACTTCATTCTGCTCTGCATGTCTTTGATGGCAGTACTTTTTCTGACTGAAGATGAAGATAAATGGCAGATCACCGTAGGATTACCGAGTCTCCAATGTTGATCGATTGCAAATGTCTACTGAGATGGACCACACTCTTCCACAATCCCACCCAATGTAAAATCTCACTGAATATAATACTTGCAAATCTTTATTTGGTTCAGAGTCAATTTGCCCTATCTATCTGTGCAGGGTAATCTACATGTAGAAGGCAGGCCACATGAGCACTGCCTAAAGAAGCCATCATGAATTTTTGACTATCTCAAATTCTGATATGCTAATTCAAACCAGAAGGGGGCTTCTTTAAACATGCCGTGTAGCACTACCTTCCCATCCTAAAATCAGTGGAAGTAAAGAATATTATGGAGTGAAGTCACTGAGAATGTAAATGCTGGGACATTACTATTGTTAATATCATTGTTATTTCATAATTATAAAACAATAATAATGAAGTGAAGTCATTGAGAACAATATAAATGCTCAGTAATATCTTTCATACAAACCATAACATTTCACAAAGTATATTTTACACGTTTATTTTATAAAAAGTATCAGTCCACTGATTCAATTTCAACAAGGTTAACTTAAGTATAAGTGAAAGTGCATGGAGATGAAGCAAAATGTGAAGTAATTAAACCCCAAGCAGTGAATTCTCCTCCAGTCTCAGAATGCCATAAACCAATGTTAATTGCTAGCCCAACCTTTATTCACACACAACTTGCAGTTGTGGTTGTGCTAATTAGACAACATGCATGTAAGCAGGGTCAATGTGATACAGATTTCTGACACTGACACACTATTCCTCTGCAGGAAATATTTGCAATGCCATAACTCCACTACAGCAAGACATCACTGTGAGAAGAATGTGTACTGTCATGTCTCACAGTGTCAAAGAAATTCAGTGATGAAGCAGGGGGATGTTTCATTGTGAAAACACAATGAAATGCATCAATAGTGAGTCTGCTGTAGAACTTTAATCTAGGGAAATCCAGTATAATTATCAATGGTGCATTGCTTAAGATCATTCCTAATTTGAATTAGTGGAATAGATGTGGCTCATTATGAATGGAATAAGTGAGGTTAGTTTTACACCACACTCAGCAATATTCCAATATAGCAGCAGTCTGCAAATAATCACATCTGGACCAGACAATCCAGTGATCATCAACATGAGCATCGACCAGCGCAACTAGGAACATTGATGTGTCAACCAAGTCAGCAAGCCTGACCACCCGATCCCATAAGCCGCCTCTTACGACACGCATTGTCGCCTTTTATGGTAAGAATGGGTTGCTGAAGGCCTATTCTACCCCGGACCTTCACTAGTCCATTATGAATGAAAGCTCTATGGCCCCTTCTCCCTCACACCATTAAAAATACAAAATCCTTGAACTTAAAATGAAAGAAGACATGACACAGACATTTTTTTTACAAAAATGTGTAGAACATGAATGTTAATATAGAACATTTGAACAATTTGACTAACGCAGTAATATTGTGACAGTGAAAATTAATTACATTACCTGCATATATTAGGAGCTAACAGTACCTGGGATTAAAGGTTAAAAGTTTTAAATCTCAGACATCTACCTCATGAATCTACCAATGTTTCAAAACAAATTAAATATAAAATGGAAATCTAATGTCGTAACTGTGAAGAAAATCCATACATTACAACAAACTAATGCTCTCAGACAATGAGACAACACATAACTACTTCAACTCTCCCACTGTAAAAGAATAGCCTTCGTGCCATGTTCCATCAATGGCACCTAAGATCAGCAGGATGATCAATTTCACTGCAGCACTTTCCACATCAAAGAATAGGCTTTCTATTCAACATAAAAGCTTATAATATTCTACATCATAACTGGATACTGATAAGAATATGGAGTGAAGAGAAGATAACTGTCTGCATTTTAGAGCTAAATATAGAAAAATGTAAATATGGCATATAATCCGAGGCAATGGTGGAGTGTGTGTGTCAGCCATGATGGAAAGATAGTGGGCAGACAGGAGGTGGGTGGGATATTTGTTTGGACGTATGTGGGAGTAAGTACTCCAACAACTACTTTCTATGTTCCTCACATAAGGACTGCCATCTGTAAACATGCAATACTTATTTGTCAACCATTCATTCTCTTGTTCATAGAAAACAAATCATTATGAACATATACAGAATCTGTGCTAAATTTCTTCTTAAACTGAAAAGCTCTTTCCATGATCACACTCAATCACATTAATTATCGTTGGCATCTGTGACAAGTCCAGGCAAATGGAACTGTTCTTCCTCACATTCATAGTTTCACATATTCTTTTAAAACTGTGAACTGAAATCCTGACAATTAGCAATAATTCTGTGGCTAGATCTGTGAAGGTATTCATCATGAATCTGGTCGTTCTGTGCATCTATTCGACTCACATATATGTCTACTTCAATCTAGTGGATTATCATTCCTCCCAAGCTTCATTACTGCAATACTACTCCTCCACACAAACACCCACACAAAGGCCTGACTGTCATGTCAACTGGTATCGCTTCAGACACTCACATTAAAATCATGTGTGACTACTATATACAGATTTTCAAAAGTACACAGCAACAAAAGTCACATACTTTTTACCCATAATACTCCAAATTATAGGGAGAAACCTATTATGTAACCTCTACCAATAAATCAGAACCTGGAAACTCGACATTTCCAGATGTGACCTGATCATTGACATAAATCTCCCAAATTGACAGATTTACCACTGAACAGGAATTCTGACACAATGACAGTATCTGGCTTGTACTCTTGAGTATCTCAAGTATGTGATGAGCATTGTTCACCCAGATGAGGTGCCTGTGCTGTACTCGTGCATACTTGTTTGTATGGAAACATGACTGAATCCCTGTTGTCTACCCTGCCATGCAGAGGGGTTCAGATCAATACCTGTCTTTGTCTGTCAGTCTCATCAACATCACACATTCCTCTCGTCTCTTTGTTTAACCAGAATAACTGGTAATTAACTCAAGGTTAACAAATGATTGAGGTAGTGCAATACTATGTAATTTTAATCTCACTGATATCAACCAAGTCAGGCTTGAACATTTGTCTTCAATCAATTATCATTTATGGTTTTGGAACTTCTTGTTGTGATTTGCAACATTTCCATGGGTCCTCACCAAGAAGACAGTTATTTCTTCTATGTTTTCAGCATGTATGCTTCTGATGGAAAAGTCATGAAACAACCAAAAGGCAGTATATGAGACAGACTGCCAGTGACAATTTAAAGAGATGTGAGTTACTGCCATCAAGAAACATTAGCGACTCTTGCCCATATCATCTGTTTGATCTAGACTCGAAACTTTAAAAAGATGACAAATACTTTTTCCGTGTGCATATCTTATCATCCAAGACATCGCAACAACTTCTACAAACAGCAAAATTCACAAACAGATAACCTGAGCAAATAAAATGAAAAAAAAAAAAAAAAACACGCAGAAGGAAAGAACATAACATGAAGTCCATATCTCCTAATTGTTTCCGTCCAGATGCTTTTATCCCTTCAGTACCAAATGTCACTGCTTAGGACTGTGCATTCATTAAAAAAAAACTGTATTTCTATAATATACCTGAGCATAGGTAGGTATCGTCACCAATGAAAGAGACCCTCTGTCTTTGAAATAGGGAACCATCTGCTTGCATCAATAGATTTTGTGGTAATTTTCGTAAATAATAACCTCAACATGCAAATTTATATCATTTATTCACAAGATACAAAGCCCTGACAAAATCACTTTCTTAAAGTATATCTACATTTCCTATTTGTGATAGCAGATACAAGTAAAATTTCCTGTCTGAAGTAACTGTAATATTGGTATCAACAAAAAAATAATGACATGTATTTGTTGCTTAACAATATTTAATTAATACCTTGTTCATTTCTTAGAATGAGTAGACATTATTGAGGTCACATACACCATCAGAGTTTGGGAATTTCTTCTTCTTGCTATTGTTCATAGTGTGTCAGTTCAGGTGTCAGGGAAAATATCTTCATTCATCTCTTACAAAAACACTATTATGCTGCATAAAATGATTTGACACACTGCAGATTGTCTCCCTACACAATGGCTGGGCGACATTTGCCAATCAATATTTAACAAAAGTGATGTATTGCGTGTAATGAATACAAATTAAATCTAGTTGAAACTGACAAGCAGCAAGCAAATTCCCATTTACCATCATGTACTCCAATTTTTAGCAGTAACTATCAGATACAAATAACTCTTCATGATATCTAGATGAGTTTGGCCTGGCCAGATATGGTGCAGTTTCAATCATGCTTAGTGTACAAGCTAGCTGTTATTGCTACCAGGACAATATTGATTGTTATTCTACAAATCATAATCCCCAATTTCATCAGGGAAACTTGCCACAAGCAACATGTATCACCTTTCACTAACCATTCTCTTTATCAGATAATCATAACACGGCTTTCACAGAATACATGAAAATTGTAGTTCTTTCCTAAAATAACACATGTTAAGAGAAAAATATGGTCACTATCATCTGATTATAACCGTTCATAAAACTACTTGAATGTTACATTTGTCTGCATCAGAAGTTAGAGAGAACAGGAGAAAATTACAATCAAGTATATGAAGCCAGATACAATTATAGCCTTAGTAAATTAGAATGTCATTTCATCTAAGTCACCAAACAAGTCCTGGCATTACTTTCAAAAATCCAAATTGAATTTGCTTTAAAATGACCATAAAGATACAGCTGCCTTGAACATGAATGTGTATCTTTATGATCAGCAGTTAAGATATGTGTAGTCAAGCCTGTCCTGCAACTTGACCTTAGACCTACTGCAGGAAACTGAGCATAAACAAAGGAAGCAGCTAGGATTATGACTATCACATGGCTGTAATAGTGCATAGCCTACAGTGTGTGTACACTCCACGCACACACAGAATACTGTCATTCACCACATAGTCAGTCAGGGGTCTTCCTTGTCATTGTCTGCAGGATCGAACATCAACAAACACTTATTTCACCTGTGTGTTCCTACCATTTCCCTGGCAAGTAAAGACTGTTTAGTCCACCTTTCGATTGTAAACTGCGAGTGTAAAAGTAACTGCTAACCTGAATGGTATTGTGTCGCCATAGAAACTAATGTGAATGGTTTGAAGGTGGAATGAGGACTTACCTCTTCTTAGCAGCTATCACGCTTGGGGCTTTACTGGATGGGAAATCCGTGGGTACCTGAAGATAAGATAGGAACAAGGTGTCATTTTCCACAAACATTCCCCATAGAAAGTAATCCTGGACCTAAAATTCCATCCGGAAATCCACAACACAGTTACAGATTTGCACACAGTGTGCCCCGAGACCAAGTCATTTGCCACACTAAAAATATGAGATGTGGTTGAGTTCATTTCCTCCACAGGGGGGGACAGGGCGGTATGAGTTTCTCGAGGAATTAAATGGGTGGGATAATTGCAGTGACTTGTGCTAAGCCTGAGAGTAAATAGAGCATGCACAAACTGAAACTGGGAAAGTGAAATGGAATTTTGACTATGATCTCAGCATTTTGTCACTTCAATCAGTGTCATGCCAGCCATCACCCCTCCCTTTGAGTGGCCATGCTAGGTATGCTAACCCAGCTGCTAAACAAAGATTGAGCTGGGATATCTTGTAGCAGTTTAATAACACATAACTCCAGTGGTTTCGCAACAGGACAGCAGAATTTCCCTTCCCACAATTCTTCATTTTAGTTATAAATTTGCAAACAATTATTAGCACATGAACGCACCTGACTGTGAGACAACAGATTGATTGATTTTTCATGTCAGTGACATTTCATTTCTCTTGCCCATATTCATCATTATTTCAATGATGTATTGTATATATATTTTGGGTTTTACATCTCTTGTGAACAAGATATCATGGTCTTGCCAAATCTTTTTCATTCTTAAAGCAGAATCATCAAAACAGAATTTTTAAAAACCTATGACAACAGATAATAGACGTGTTAAATAATTGATATCAAGTTTACATTTTTATAATTTTGCTTAACAAGTCTGATTACACAGAAAGATATTGGTGATAGTGAATGCCTTGGGAATCTGTTACAAACTAGTTGCATTAAACAGATGAATTTTGCAATTTTGCACACAATGATTTCCAGAAAATACACATCACACCAGAAAATTGAAAAAAGTCTTGAACTTCACAATCAACCAATGCACACAATTTAATCATTTTCATAAGAAAGTAATGAATCTTGTACTTAAGTATTGCCCAAATATTTATAAAAACTATATAAAACATATAAAATACTAATCCCTCATCACCATGAAATTATACATCTCATTTGCAAAACTTGAGGTATTTATCTTTATACGTTACCTCTTTGTATGCATCAGTGACACAATGGATATCTGTTTGCATAATTTTGTGTCTTACCTTGTGATAACTGTTTATAACATCAGTTATAATTCATTTCAGGATCATGCTTTCAAAAACCTAAGTGTTTATTACTTTTTGAAGAGGTAATGGGGAGAATATTCACATAACAGCTAACACAACACTTCTGCCAATATTTCCTGAATTAATTTTTTCCACTGATTTCAGATATCTGTTCAAAGTCTGTAAATTATATGAAAGAATCAAATAACCTTCTTGTTGTAGTATTACTGTGAGAGCACATTTGCTTCTGAACAATATATTTCCAAAGGATGTAGGTTTTAGATTACTCATTCTTTAAAGATACTATTTCTTTTTCAAAAACAATTGGTGTAGAATGCCAGAGACAGATTAGTTCAGCTTCTCTTTCCCTTTAGAAATAATGTGGAATCTTCTATGCTACAGCCTGAAGGTGAGTTAATGTTAAACTTAACCTACAAAGTGCTCTGGCTTATCATGTATGGGAAATGAACAAGGTTGAAACTGCAATGAACACCATGTGTAAAATATTATCTGCATGCAGTTGCATCTTCACCACTTGCTGCAATCATGACATATTATCTTGTAATTAATTCCAAATTTCACAACCATTCATCACTTTGTCAAAGCATCTTTATTTCATGCAGTGTTTTTCTCACTAATGAGATTATCTAGTTCAGACTTGCCATTCAGCTGATTAATGGCAAAATGGTTCAAATTTTTCTCTATTGAAATAACATCACCGGTAGATTTCCTTCTCATTTGTAGTCAATGCAATCATGAAATCAACAAGCTAGGGTTATATTTTCAATGCCAATCATTAAAGTAATGTTCATTCCAGTTTCAAGGACAAACAAAATGCTTTCTACAAATAATGGCAATTGAGACATGCAATCTATATTATTGTCATATTGTATTTCTTTCCCATTCCATTTTAATATTGGTTAAGTATAGAGACCATTTTCAAATACAAGTCAAACAAAATGTTTTAACTAACTGCAAGTAACTTCTCATATAAATTCCACTGCAGAATCAGAAAGGAGTTACCTATTTCCAACTGAAAATCTTGGCAAATTAATACAAATTTGCTCCACCCCCTCCCAAACTCTGGAACTAGCACCACCTGACCATAGAGAATCAGCTTTCTATAACTAACAAGCTGTTTCATCCTGTTTCAGCCAAGCATCTTTTAAACAATGAGCATAATCAACAGCCTATGAGGAGGAATCACAATACAGAAAGCTTGATGTGGTAGCCTCATTGTGACTAATTAGAATGAATTCCA
Organism: Haliotis asinina; assembly: GCF_037392515.1. NCBI lineage: Eukaryota > Metazoa > Mollusca > Gastropoda > Lepetellida > Haliotidae > Haliotis > Haliotis asinina. Next base: position 67,571,867 of record NC_090281.1, on the reverse strand, counting down.
TCTAATGAAACCCATCACATGTCATGTGTAATCGATTCTGAAGTAAAGGTAAAAATTTCATGAAAATGTGAAGCAGTAGTGTTTGGGCTAGTTTAATATGACTAAGGTTAAAGTAGAGAATTGCATGTTGTACGTTCATTCAACACAGGAGGCACGGAGTAACAAGGCACTGGCTTATCATCCTGGTCACAATGCTTGGGTCAGCGAGTGGGAAAGGTAATTACTTCAATATAACAATACTTCAAGATAAAAAAGAATGCCATTCTCTTCGGTTGGCATTACAGCAAAGGCATAGGAAATCACAGTCAATACATTTTTGTAGCTGGAGTTCAAACCAGTCAACTGCCAAAAGTAGTCTGAGCTCTTATATATATATATATATATATATATATATATCACTATTTTCATCTCTCATGTTTTGCCTATGATTCTATCAAGATCATCATATTTTAGACAAGGTAATGGTAAAAAAAACACACAAAACATTAATTTAAAAAAAAAAAAAGACACTGAAAACTCAGCCGGGTATATATATATATATATATATATCACTATTTTCAAGATCATCATATTTTAGACAAGGTAATGGTAAAAAAAACACACAAAAAATTAATTAAAAAAAAAAAAAAAGACACTGAAAACTCAGCCGGGTATATATATATATATATCACTATTTTCATCTCTCATATTTTGCCTATGATTCTATCAAGAACATCATATTTTAGACAAGGTAATGGTAAAAAAAACACACACAAAATTAATTAATTAAAAAAAAAAAGACACTGAAAACTCAGCCGGGTATATATATATATATATATATCACTATTTTCAAGATCATCATATTTTAGACAAGGTAATGGTAAAAAAAACACAAAAAAAAAAAAAAAAAAAAAAAAAAAGACACTGAAAACTCAGCCGGGGGTGTTGGGGACCAATTAGGTCCTCAGCCAGTCCAGGGCATAGAGTGCCCTGATTGGAGGTCGAAGGGGGCAAATCCCCCAATAAAAATTTCATTTGGCAATACTGAAGTGTTTTGAGGCTTTCCTTGGCTGTTTGATATTTATAATGGAAAACTCAATTCCAAACAAAAATGTTAAATGAAACCAGAATCCTGGATATTTGTGGAAAATTTTCATGTCTGGTATCCCTTGGGGTGTCATCACTGGATATTTCAGTATTGAAATACTGACTCAAAAGTATCACAATGTACACTCTAATAACATACTTATCTATTCTATATGTGCAACATTAATTATCTTGACATGCCATTAATCAAATCAATGCTAGATATCAACCACTCTGATACATTTATTGTTTGAAATTTATTTTCATAACTATGGTTATCTCAAAAGGTCACGTCAACATTTCTGATGCAGTGGTTCATTCATTTCGTATCAGTATTCATGGCAAGTACAGGGCCACTTAAGTCAGCAGGGTTATTGCTGAAGTTTTAAAACAACACAAAAGTCATGGACTGCAGAAACTAAGAAAATCACACCAAACTGAGACAGATGTTTGTTTCCATCAATTTTATAAATATTGTGAGAATGGACTGTAGATGTATAATGAATGGGCTCCCAAAACATGAAAGTATTCATTACAATGACATGTGACACCTTTTGTTTGATCCATGTGATAATAAAACTTTACTGGAACACATTTTGATCCATTACGTGAAATTACAAACACACTGTTGCGAAAACTGTCAGAAAGCCATTATCATGAGGAATGCAGTTTTATGTCTCTGAAAACAATGAGGGAAGTCGACCCCCTGGGAGAGCTGGCTGACAAACATAATAACCCTGCCTTATCAAGTACGATGCACTTTATATATCATGCAAACAACAAATATTGAAATTCATACATACCTGCTCAGTTTCACTGTCATCACTGACATGTAAGTCATCTGCAAGGGAGCTGAAATGAAAAGAACAAAACATAGACAGTTCATGGTATTAAGATATTTCTAGAAAAGTTTTGTTAGTGAAAGTCAAGTTATCTTCAAGGCCTCTTCTTCTTGATGATTACCCATGACATAGAAATGTGTCAACTCTGTGATTACAAACATTTCCCATGTAGATATCGATTTTTGCTACACATACATGATGTACATTGATTATGAGTGGGACAAAAAATACATTCATATAACCTTGCACAAGAGATCATGCAAGTTATGTCTATGATTCAAAAATTCTTATTATCTAATTCTTAACATCTAACCATATAACATAGAAAGCAGTACACTCTGTGAGTGAGTGAACTTAGTTTTACACTGCTTTTCGCAATATTCCATCTACATCACAGCAGGGAACACCAGAAATGGGCTTCGCATTGTGGGGAATAGAACCCAGGTCTTGGGTATGATGAGCGAAAACTTTAACCACTTGGTTACCCCACTGCCCCCTGTACATTCTGTACATTTCTTAATTGGTCAAGACATAACAATTTACTGTGGTAGGACCCAGCTCACTCTGCATTCTGGTTTGTGTCATTGACAATTTAGTAACTTAACACATGCTGGCATGATTCAAACATATAAATATTAAAAACAAAAGCCTCTGTTAAATGATTCTAAAAGAAAAATAATGTTCATACTACAGGTAATATATATTTCTAAATTATGTTAAGATTTCATAGAAAGAAAAACGTTTTCCTTCCAATGACATTCCAAATAGCTGCAGCAAGCAGATCTACATTGTTAATACAACTGTCCCAAAGCTAGTGTAAGCCACAAATTAGGTCAAGTGTATTAAGACAGGAACTTGAAGTTGACAAAATAACAGGGAGTGGCAAAGCTGCAATGGAGAAAAATACATGTAGAACAGCCATCCATATGGGCAGTAAATCACAAATGTATGTCACACAAACGCTACTGGTGAAAGCTGACGAGACGGGAGACAACAACAGAAACAACATGTATGATCATGTTTTCTTTGAAAACTGTTCACCTTCATAAGGACAGTAATGAGATGTTTGTACACCCTCATAGTCAAATTACTCCATGTCAATCAATCAACAAGTACAGACCCTCTCTGTCCTTGGTAAACATAGTAACTACAAATATCCATGGCAGTGTGAGTACTTCAGGGTCAAATAACCCATCACTTGTGAAAATGATGTCCATGATATCAGATGTACTGTGCACTTAAATCTAGGACCCATACCCTTCATATTCTGAACCTGGGGAAATGTAGACTTGCTTCACTTGGGGATTTATCACTGCAGTCAGGGCTAGCCAGGGATATAATGTGGTTCAGGGACTGAGACAGAATAGTGCTTTACATGAAATGTTCACAAAGCTCTACACTCGCGTCTTTCAGCTTCAAGAGGTCACATAAGGAGGTGCTTGTTCGATCTTAAAACATACAAATTTGGTAATTTGTTGTGAATGTGATCCAAGAAAAAAAAAAGTGGAATGAAGTCCACCCTGGAAGCCTGTGAGGATATTAGAATTGTTTCTTGCAGAGGCATGTCAGGGTGTGCGTTACTTCCTACCATTGTTTGGCTGTGTTGGTAAGGTCACTGCCACACTTAACATTGCACCCAGATTGCAAACACTAAGAAAACCTGTATCCCAAAACAGTGACTTGGGTTGGTGTTTGGAAACCCTCCTGCTTGCAGTAAATCCAAACCTCCAGCAGTATCAAACCTTTAAGCTTTTGTACATGAACAGATTAATGTTGAATCAAACAATTAAAGGTTAAAAACATGGTCATTTCTCATTCAGTAAGTGAGTGAGTAGGGTTTTACACCACTTTAAGCTATATTTAAAGAATATCCTGGCAGGGGTCACCAGAAATGGGCTTCACATAATGTACGAATGTGGAGAATCAAACCTAGGTCTTTGGCGTGACCAGTGAAAGCTTTAACCGGTAGGCTACCCTACTGCCCCTCATTTCTTATTCAGAATCACATTTAGTTCCTGTTGTGTTTGAATAAGATTAGTAAAGCTTGAAACATGCCTGATGAGATCACATGTGTTTATTGGTGAAGTAGTATGGACATAACAGTATCAGCTGATCCGATCTCTATTGCTTAAGGTCACGTAGCACGTCTAACACACTCAACTATCTATAGTATCTAAAGGATTATCATAGTGTTGTTCCATGTGAACAAACCACTTATGTTTAGATGAATTTAGGAATATTCTATGCTATATCGGGGAAATATTATTTAATATTATTAAAAGCTATTTGTTGCGAGGTGCTCACTGTAGAAAATGTTAACCACTGAAATTCTTCATATGATCTCCACTATGATCAAATATGCTGCAACAGATGCATTTACATGTGCAGATGAGTAGAATAGTTCTACTGAAATATAAATGATCTAAATTTATCGTAATTGTCCTCTTCATCAAATTGCACAGCAAATCTGTAATGGTCCTATTAATAACCAATGTATAAGCCTTACACTGGTTTCATCAGGAACCAATATGAAAATTCAGCAAATGCATCTGAGGTACTTTATTCAGGACAACCATTTTTGGACAGCTCCATCAAGTTAACATTAGCAGTAGCAGAACATTTCTTCTTATATAGGGACTCATCACAGTAAAGACAAATTGTCCAGACTTCATGACAATTAGTTCGATGTGCAGCAAACCATTTTGCTTTTACATTCTTACTTATTTCCTAAATCCAAACAACAGTGGTTTATACAGTCTGACCAATTAGTTTCCAAGTGACATGACACTAGCACAAGTCCATGAATGTGATCTTGCTACTTGGAGTCTAGACATGAAGAGAGACATTAAATCAGTCACAACTGCAGCAGTAGCAGCAACAACATCTAGAGACTAAGAGTATCATCACATTTCCAGCTTTCTCATTGGACATGATGTACATTTGGCAAGAGGAAAGTCTGGGTGAACCAAAAAATTAAGGGGCAACATTTTATTTAAGAATACAAACCTTAATTTGATCTAACAAAATCTAAGGAAATCAAAAACAAAGAAATACTGATATAAAACAAATTAGCTTAAAGTTTTGTTACAGGCACTGTAATTGCTGTATGTAAAAACTTCCAACACTTTCAGAATAATTTTTCCAGTTTTGTTATCATGAAACATGTCATGTTCTGTAAGAAAAAAAAAAATCATATTATTGGTGCATTCCCTTGGCAATATGAATCCATCTTACACCTATTTTATTCACGTAATATGATTAGAGCTATGCCTAATTTGTTTGTGACTTAATGCCAAATTCATCATGTTTCCTACTGTATGGTGGCAGACAAATGAACTGAGTCTAGACCACACAATTTAGTGATTAGTGTTTGCAAGAGAATCCATGAGGTTGTGGGGTACATGCTGTCAACATCAGGTAAGAGAGTGTTGCCACTTCATCTGTATGGTTGCCAATTACAGTAGTCCGGTTAATTGAAATAATCAAAGATTGGTCAAAATGACTGAACGACCATGTTTTCTCATAATCGAACATAAACAATTTTGGAACACTTAATTGCTTTTGACACAATTTTTCATAAGGTTGGTTTATGTCTGTTAAAGTTCGTAACCACTACCAGTTCGTTCAAAGTCAGGACTGAATTTATCTTAAGTCCAGTCATATGATACTAGTCATCCTTCAAAGATGTAAAATTTGCAAATGCATTTTGTGCAATTATGCAAAATCCTCCAAAGAACTATGTGGGATTTTTTGTTATTTATTGTGCACTCACAAACATAACCAGGGATGCTGATAAATGATGCCAGACAATTATTTTCAATGATTGATCGATTGTAATGAATCAATCTTCAGTTATGAGATTATAATCAATTCATAACACTAGCCACTTACAACAAGCATTGGTTCATTTCACATGCCTTCTTTTCAAAATGTCTTGTTCTTAATGAGAAGAAAACTGATGATGTAAAATATAAACATAAAAACATACTGCAAAAGAAACATGATCTGAGAAGTCAATACATGAACAACATTAAAAAGCCCAATTAAGCTCTTACTGCTAAATATTTCAGACTACAAACATACAAATGATACCTTACAGGGACACTACAGTTGTTTTTTTTCATGTAGCAACTAAAGTATCTAAAATGAATGTCTTGTGTGTTTTTTTGCAATCCTCACAGAAAAAAGGGGCTGATGTAGGCATTTGTTTACATGTTTAGCTGATTGGCCCAACAAAACATCAGCAATGTGAATAATGTCAACAATCTGGGCCATGAAGGAACACTCTTAATGCCAAGTAGGGCTGAAAATTTAAACTTAGACAAACCATCACAAACAAGTAAAGAATGTCTCAAGACAAGATTAATCAATAGAATCACAAAAAACTAAAGTTTTTATCACCAAACACATGCATCAATTACCTATAGAAAATTCTGACCAAAAAAATGAAAATAAAATCTAATCATTCTTTCTGAAATGATAGATATTCAATGAATATTACTGGATTATCCACATAAACAATTACACATCAAAGTGACAGTAGATGTGAATACATGCTGTAAATTCTTTTATTTAGATGTTGTTATCCTTGTCTATTCAAGGGGCCATAAACACAATGTCAACGTAGCAGTGTAAACAGAGCTTGGTCATGTACAGCACGATAGGCGAACTTACATGTTGCTATTGATGTACATAGGTATGTGAGCTTGAGAGCTGAGTAATTCACCTTACCCATGAAGTAAGCAGTTCACATCAGGCAGCACAGCCATTGTAACAAGCGGTATCCATAAATTATCCCATTAGCCAATGTACACACAAAATCTTTGCACTAAAGTCGACAGGAGCTAAATTTGTAAACAACATCTATCTTGCAAATCAGCCATTTTTGGCCTGCAGGCAAGTAGTGTGAAAGATTTCAGCAGCAAATGCATGCAGAAAGAGGGTTGTAGTGTTGGCTGCGCGAAGCAAAGCCAGTAGGCGACCGGCATACAAGCTGCCATGGTATTGATCAGAGTTTGGTTGCCCGACAATCGTGCACTAAGCTGAACTTCCCCATCATACCAGGCACTGTGTCCACATAACAGTGTTTGCAATAATGTGTCAGACAAGCAGTGTGCCCTTCTAACCAGGGGGACAGGGTCACAACTGACACATCAAATTTTCTATGATGTCTTAAATTAAACAAAAGCAACAAGACAAGAAAAATCAGGGCATCATTCTGTTTTAGAATTTGCCTTCTCCTTCAGACAATGCTTGTGTTACAAAACAATTCCTGTACTGAGTAAACAAAGGGTTCAGCATGACAAGCTGTGTATACAATAGTTGCTGTTAAAGAATGCAGCTACTGCCATCACTCCCTCAGGTAGTAAGAAAAACACTGGTAAGATGATCGAGTTGCAGGAGTGACTCAACAACAAATGGATAGATAGTGCTGGTCCTAAAAGGCCAGTTTTCAATTGCATACCCATAATGGTCTGATTTTGTTTTAACTTAACAGACAAAAATTTTTCCACTTACAATTTGTAACCAGATGAGCAGAGGTGGATCTCTCAACCTGAGCTAACAAATCACAGTCTTCTACATACAGTAGCCATATGGCATGCCCCCATTTACTTTTATGTAGGCTGTACGCATGATTTCATTTTGATTCGAGACATACAACTCCCTCATGCAGTTAAATGTATACCAAGGGAAGTAACTCTGAAGAATGAAAATCAAAAGCAGGCAAAGAAATACTTAATCTGCTTAGTTGAGCAACAATATAACTTCACCTCATTAAAATGAATGATCTGACTTACAACAAAATTGTAAGAAAATATCTTACAAACCTTATTTTGCTCATAACAGAGTTGTAAAAGACTTGTAACATTTTAATAAAAACAATTTGGACTGCAAACTGAATGTGCATTATGAGTGTTAAGGTGAAGCAGAAACACACGTGTGTTGTCTGAAAACCCACATTCACAAGTTTCCTGTTACATACTGCTTCATGTCTGTTTCATGTAAGGTCAGTCAGTGCATTTGCTTATGTTCCATACAGAAGTGGATAGCTGAAAACCACAACAGATGAGTCACTATCATCTGAGCTAACTCCACTGAAAGCATCAGGCAACCTCAGTGTCAAGCCATTTCACTTTACAAAACATATGGTTTGGTTTGGTACTCTAAACCGAAATACATTACTAAACCACATCACCCTTGCAGCCAAAAGACACATTTACATATGTAGTATTAAGAATATACATCCTGATATGACTTCATTTACAAAAACCCTAAAAGAAATATTCTTTGTTGAGAAACATATATGCCAAAAAACTAATAAAATAGATCATTTCAGTCATAAATGGGGCCCTCTTTTCCCAGTACTTGGATAAATTTTAATCTTCCTGTATACCTACCAATCACCTATATCAACCTGTATATGTCTATTACCAAAATGTTGATATGATTTCTGTATATCATCCATCCATATGTACCTGTGTTTTGTACTATGTGTAATCACATGAACCAATAAAAAAAAAAAAAAAAAAAAAACCTCAGTGTCAAGCCATCTCAAGAAACAAGCTAGCTCATTGCACAGAAGTAATCAATTTGGTATATCAATAATTCAACTATGTATAAATTGAATTTAAACACAGATTAGGTTGTTCTCATTTCATATTTTCTAACTTCATGAAATAAAATATATAGCAACAACAAAATCCTCTTGAAAGTCAATGATACTTTATATACAAGCTCCAATACATGCCTTTTCCAACACTTGAAAGTATGATTAAAAAGGGAACTGATTTCATTTTAACAGGTAAGATATCATGCAATCAGATATTATGAAAATCAGGTTTCTTTCTGGTGTAAATGTTGTATTTCAATACAACAATATATGTAGACTTGTATTTAAGGAAAAATTGGCAATGCACTGATGATTTAAATGTCATATGATGCAAAGAATATTGCCATATAAAATGCTATCAGAAAATGAGGCACTCCATGCATGTTTTCCACAGCATCAGCTGGCTGGGCAATTGTGTTTGAGGCAAAGCAGGTTTGAATTGTATCTATTCAAAATATATGCTATGAAAAGGGAATCCAAGAACAATGAAAGTTTACACACAAAAGTGGTTCCTGGCAAAGAAGAAATTGCTGTACAACACCAGTGATGACAACTGACATCACTAGTGGAACATGAAACTGATACAGCTTAACACCTGTGACATTTTCTACCCTCAGCATGAAAGGGCCCCCCTTGAAACCCTCTTGACTTTATCAGAATAAAACAATAATTCAGCTTAAAGTGTTAGTGACTCAATGTAGGGTCATCCACAGTGATGAAATGGACAGATACAAAATATCACATTGGAGGTGTGGGATCATCTTATTCCACAGAACTGATCCTAAGGCAAACTAATCCACTTTAGCTTGTTTTGAACTGCTGAGAAAACATGATCAAGTTTTCTTTAATCTCTGTAAACTGAAATTCTAAACCATTTTACAAAGAGGCACAACTTTCATGCCATGACCACTCAAGCATTGCACTGATTTTGACATCAGTGAAACCTTCCTGGTCCCATAGGTTCACGAAAGTAGAAGCTGTCATTATTTGAATTTGATTTTTTATTGTAGCCGATAGTGAAGTGAACTATTGTTGATAAGCTAAAAATTAAACAATTTACACCATCAAATAAAGAACCTGTTTTGTTGAAACCTAATTCAAATTGACAAAACTTTACTAGCACACAGACAGTAATCCTTCTGCTAGGAGGACTGGAACCTTGCTAATGTAATGGTTATCGGTTCTATCCATGGAAACTTTAATAGCTGCTTCATAAGATGCAAAGTCAAGCAACGATAATTCACAACATGTATTATATAATGACTAGCATTGTACAACCAAATACTGGTTAGGTATTGTTCAGCTGTGTTGTAAAATGTTGAACAAGATCAACAATGATAATGATTAGAATACTATCTCTAATACTTGATTGCCATATTTTTCTGAAACACAATTCTGATATAATCAACCACTTGATTTGAACACAAACTTCAAAAGTCCAAGGACTGTGTTCTCTTTCCTCTTTGTGGTCACACATCTGTGAGAGTTTTCTCCCTTAGCAAAAGCATGGGGAAAACCTCAATTTTTCATAAAGTTCCTTAGGTGCTAAGTACTCAATGGTACCTGGAGGATGTAAGGAAGGTCCTAAACCTCAAGTTCTAGAAGGTAGTATTCTAAGCATCATTACCATTATTGATAATGTTCAAAATCCTTAAAGGTCACAGGCACCAGTGGGCACTGGTTCATTTGCCGATATACCTAGTCAGCTCTTTGTTCATGACTTATAAGCCATGGGTGTTAACTTCAAATTGCAGTAATTGAAGTTGTGCATTGCATATTGTCATTAGCAGACAGGCAGGCAGACATAGAGGTGTCAATAAACCAAAAATTGGGTTTTCTTTGTGACAGAGTTTGCTTAGCACAATCAACATGTTTTGGGGTTTTTTTATGTAAGAGTAGATCATTTACTTGTTTATGTACACAACCAATATTAGACTACTGCTCACGATCGCATACTCTGGGCAGGCATACTGTTTCAAGCTCCGCAAAACTACTCACTGTGCATGCATTATGAGCGCAGCGCAGCATTGCTGTTGAAACCACCTTTTCCCCCCAGCGCTAGGGGAAAACTAGTGAATCGTTTTAACTCTGATTTAGCGGGCTTTTTTTCATTGCATTTTTTTTCCCAACTTTATAGGTTGAATTGGAATTTTCAATGATTTGTTTCGGTAAGTGCATACCCAAAGGTATCAGAATCTGCAAAGTTGTATTTTATGTTGCATGTGCCCTTTAAGAATATGTCCCTCAAACATTTTGATTTCTGAGCTCTTGAGTCCAGTACTATATCATGAGGATAATTGACATATTTTTATAAGTTTGGTCTCACATTATGTCATTATTCATAATGCATTAATGTCCCCCTAAAAAAATCAGTAAAGCAAAAACTTTCAAATTAGACAGGAAGACCACCAATTCTTATACTGCCTTAATGCATGTAGTAGGCTGCATTACTGTCCCAGCTTAAGGCACACAACGCGCATGCTGTTGTGTCTATCTGAAGCTGCATATACATTCAAAATCTGAAGAGTGTCATGCTGGTGTTTGTGTGTTAAGCATAAGCTTTAACAGAGTACACATGCTATATGTTGGATGCTTCTGATAAGAAGCTTCATAATTTTCATGACTGAAATTGTTCAAAGAAATTATTGTGTGTCACTTGGTCCAACATGCTGTTTAATGTTTGCACATTTTGAAAGGATGAAATCCTATTCAAATTCTATTTCACACATAATAGTTCTGGATCAATAAGTAAGCATCTAAATTTACAACAGTTCTACAAATTACTTACTTTTCTGATAGTCCAAGAGAAGACACTTGTGACTTTTCTTCTTCATCTTCTGGTTTTGCTGGAAGTATACAGAAAAGGGATAACCAATTAAAGGGAAACACTTTTCATTGAAACTGGAAACTTGGTAGGAAAAAGTCAACACCAACATCCAATAACTGTCAGCAGCATATACCACACAACCAGAAATCTTAAATGATATTTTTTACTCTTGATCTGCATGTGATATGAAACATAATAGAGCTATAGAGAAAGTGAAATTGTGAAAATCTCTTTCTAAATGATGGTATTTTCTTCACAACAAACTAGGATCATACAAGAGTCAGTAAGTATTGAAATATAAGAGAATCCCATTTTGTTTTTCACTTGGTGGCACTGACACTGGAAATGCCTAAGCATGATGACAGTAGTTGGTTCTGTGTGAAACAATGTTTGTTTAAAAATAATCCACACACTCAAGATCTCAGCAGAAGCATCATTTGCATTCACAGGAAATTCAGTCTCGTCTTCTTGAATCAGTCAATGTGTCATGTGCTACACAAATGTCAACAGAAAATCAGTCAATAAATGATGACGATCCTCAACTGATCCTATGTGGAAGTCATTTTTTGGTGTAAAAAGTGAGCATGTCTATATATATTCAAGAAAACTCTTCTCTTTTTTTCTTCTCCAGGTAAAACAAAAATATGAAATTTCCTAGAGCTCAAACTGCTTTTGGCTGAAGTCACTTCTTCATGTTAATTATTGTTTTGGGATTCATGATTAACAAATTTTTACAACTAAATTCATTTAAAAATCAGACAATGATAACATCCATCCAATGAAAACAATATATTTGTGCAAAATAATTGAGAAAATCTAAAAATGCAGAGCATAAATTGCAGACATCTGTAAAAATGCATCAATGAGAGGATAATTCACAGAATACAAAAGGAAAGCACCAGACACATAAGCTTCCAATGATTAATCACTACATGACATTCTGAATGCATCATGCAAAGTGGACATAAACTGTTTTAATCTGTTCTTTTACAAAACAGTCAGCTCCACACAGCCTAATAAAGAGTGAAGAGACTGATAAGATGAAGCCATATCCCATCTCTCGCCTATTAAAACGTACCTCAAATCAATACATTCATGTCAATATGATGCTGCTCAGTTTTTTTCTTTTTCCGGTGTCTCACTCCCCTAACTCCCAATTTACCAGCTAATAGAACAATAATTCATAAATCTATGAGTACAATTCTGATAGTCCAGCATCAATTACCTACAAAGAAACAGGTTTTTATCAATTGTGATTTGTGTAGCATTGCCACCAGGCTCTTACATTCATCAGCTAGGCATGTAATACTACATTGCATAAATGATTATAAATAATCAATGATGAGGCAGAAAATGCTATCACAATATCAGTGGAGCTGGACCAGGCTTTCTAATACTATCACAATAGTTCAAGAGAACTGAGGAGGCTGATTTTACGATCAGCAAGAGTTATCTCCCTTTCACTTGTTGAGTTCATAGACATCATTCCATTGATAGGGGCCATTGCCATTGCATGCAGAAGATATCATTAGCACACAGAATACTAGAGACAAACATAACAGTTTTTGTTCATAAATACGATTTTATAGAAGTAATTTTAACAAAATGTTTCAGTAAATAAGAGAGCCATATGTTATATACATCTAATGAAGATACTCCTTGACAGACAATTGGTACAGACAACTGAGCTGTGCATCGTTTCTGCTTGCTAGTACTCTTGTACAGATATTGATGGTATTTTCACAGATATCAAACTCATCCCAAGTTAGATTTCTAAAGCATGACCCTTGGAAGAAATTACAATTACAAAAGATGCCATACCACAATGTTTACTCTATTACCTGATAAACATGCAAAATTAATGCAACGAATACCTTGAGATAGTCTTAGTAAGGTCAGGAAAGCTGTTAACTAGTGAATGACAAGCTTTGCTAAACTACAAATGTACAGTCAAACTTATCTACATAAGGAACACCGAGTTCTATGGATAGTCAACTTATTTATTGAAATGAGTCCAATGTTTCACTGCACTTCTTGCAATAGAGAAGTTGACTATCTATAGAAGTTGGTTTCTTTCACCCATATAACATCTAAAATGCCTCTCAAAGAAGTTACCTACATTTGTTGTATCAAAGAAATTCTACACACAGGCTAAGACATTATTCATATTATTTGTTTTCACTTATTGTTGTCATGAGATATGCCCAAAAGTGGTGTCGCATCTTAGAACTAGTATAAGTACTATGACAAATGACACAATCATGTCAGGAAATTTTTTTTTCCATACCTCCAAAATTTTCAGATGAAATAGGCAAAACTTTGGTACTGTTTTTATTTCACTAGTCATCAAAGGTGTTTCTCTTCTTATTCAATCTCCTGCCTCAAAGTCTCCATAATCCAAGCTTTCAGATGCCCCAAGTATAAATACAATTCGTTTGGAAACATCTCCCCTCCTAGGTCATTGTACTGTACTTTAGCCACATAAACATAGATTCTTCAATAAATTTCATTATTGTCAACCAAACCCTGATCCATTGTTGCACTAAGCAGATAAAAAGCATTTATTACTAGATTCAGCTTTGTGACATATTTATTGTACATTTGGGTTACATAAAGAACATTTCATCTCCACCATACTAACAAATGATAAAATCTCTTAATAGCTCCTGCCACAGTTAGTGGTCTTGTATCCATGGTAACAAACATCAACATTTTTCAACAGCTGCAGCATAAGAGTGCTTTTAGTCTTTTACTGGGGCCATTTTCTGGTCTATCATAACCAAACCATTGCACATTTGATTCTATGGAACCATGACATTTTCATGTTATATTAATGAATGCTGTCATGCTAGTCATAAAATTCTCTGGTTGTTGAATTACTGTCAAGAGTTTTTAAAGGACAAAATCAAATAAAACCCCTGCATCCACTGAGAAAAAGAATAATTGTGACATAATGCTGATGAATATGGTAACAAAGAGAACTGACAGATCAGCAAAGAGAATAGATGGAAACTTGATGTGCAACAGAATAACATCCAGTGTAACCTTATTAACTAAATACATAAAGCTCTCTGGAGGTGAGAAGAAACAGGGTTTACTTTATGTCAGTGTTTGCGTTAATGCAGAAATGTGTTTTTCAAGCAAAAAAATTATAAAACCACTCAAAAAATATTCTGCACCCTTGTTTTGGATACAGATTGTGATCTACATAATTTTAAACAGTACTTCAAAACTGCAACATATAGACAAACAATAAATTTTAACACGATTTAGGATTGTACTGAAAATTTCATGCACAAAAGACTTGGACTACATATTTACAATTTTATTTCTGCATGCACTCATACAAAACCTACCAAGATCACTGTGTGTGTTCATGAATGTTTCACTTTAACACAATTACAAGTATGTATATGCATGTGTGTACTTTAATTTGAGAAAAATTGTTAATTCTTTTTGACATATATTTTTCCAGATTCAGAGTATATATAAACTAGCAATGATAAATGGAACTGGAAAATGACACATTGGACGGAGAAAAAATATCTAAAATGTTACAAGTAAGCTGATATAAACAATTTTTGTTTGATTTAAGCCGTAACATGACCAGGCACAATATTTGTGTTTGAATGTGAAAAAATGGCAAACAAAACACTTGAAATTAGGACTGGTGAATATTCATAACTCTTTACTATATCCTGCTATTTTTGTGATAAGACACATGAGAATAAACTCAATATTAAATGCTTTATAATTTACCATCACACTGATATTTGCCAATGAAAAATCTACAATTTAGCTTAGTGTATTATATGTGCATTAAATGATTAATTACTGATATCTGTCAGCACAAATTTAATGATTAATACAGGTTCATTTATTCAATTTGACCTTCATAAAGCTCTGGATTTTGTATGTGATGCTAGGAATGAGGTTAAGCTATTTACAAACCTGATGGTTGATTTAGCCCAGGAAACTGCCAACATATCTCTGGCCTGTCGTATTGTGACATTTACAATCATTTATTTGCCCCACTGCTGCTCTTCATAAACATCAGTCAAACCACTTAATTCACAGACAGTATACATGGTAAAAAAAATCAATGAACATTATCATACTATCATGAATGAATCATCATACAATTTGATATAATTAATGTTCTGATACTGGCATAAGTATGTGCTATCAGTCACATATTATAAATTGTTCAAATTGGACCTGCAGAAATACTATGTCTCAGTGTCACTTTCAGAATTTTCGACTTAGAGCTGTTTGAATTTTCACTTTGTTTTACTTGCAAACATGTATAGCATGTCTGTGTTCATCTGTCTGTCTGTCCATCCATCCATCTGTCCTTCCATCTGTCTGTCTGGAAAGGTGTTCATATGCTTGTGGGTGTGCATGTGGTCGTCTCACCTCAGTCATAACACAAAACAAGTTTCAGCCAGAAAGACATTGCCTACGCAAGAATCTATACATAGAAATAAGTCAAGATATCCCACATGTTAACATAGGGGTCCTGTGACAATGTAATTGCCAAGCAGGTCACTATCCAGAATAAATACTGTTTTCAGTGAAAAGATACATTTCTATTTCCACATATCATCAAAAAAGGCAAAAAAAAATCATGGATGAATGTGCAACAGGAACATACCGACAAGTATCATCTAGCTTCCCATACTGTTATTTGTCCCTGCTCACAACAACTGAAAAGTCGGTCAGCCATCTCTGACCAACCTGTTCCTCGTGCGTGCATGGTTGTCAGTGCCTGCTATCATGTGATTGCATAATATAAATAACTGTGTTTTCTATCATCATGCTGCAGTGTTTGCCAGATAATAAGTACCTTCTGGGGTCACACAGCATCTGTCTAGATCAATGATTCTATTAACATTCGAAATGGAATTTCAATGAAATACTGACAAGCATCTTGTTTTACTAGTCTTGTATGACCTGAGTGATTATCACGTTTCAGTCAAATGTTTTCTTTCAGGCTAATGTTGCGGGACATATTTCTCTTGAATGGCCAGTTTTTGCTTTATTATAAATGAAATGTCACTATGCACTACATAAAAATCACCAAGACACCTTAACATAAAATGAAAACATGCCACATACCTGTCCCAATGTCGGCGTTCGGAAGTGAGACATCCTGTAACAAAAAATGGACTCATGTCTTTGAACATGAAACAAAAAGACCATTGCAACCTTATGAAAAATTCTTTTACAGAGATATAAATGTCCTAATGAATATGTGTATGAAATGATACAAAAATAGTGCCACTGCACTGTAGCTAACCTGAAGTTGTCAACGGTTTGCAATATTACTGAAGACAAAGCTACAAAAGTTGCAGTTATTCAAATATTTGTTTTAGTTTGAACAAATATGGAGTGTGAAATATAGTCAGAGATCAAAGGTCATATGAAGGTCATATGAAGGTCAAAATGTGGTGTCAGGATAGGAGCAAGGATGTGATGTTCTAGCTTCATTAGTCAGTGTATAATTCAGAAGAATTTTGAAGAAGATTGCTGACAGGTGACTGATGATGGACAAACATGCTACAACACAAGCTCACCATTAAGTGAGCAAGTAATGACTGAACAATGGTCATTACCAGCTTTTGCAACACTGTTGCTGTAACAGCTTCATCAAAACAACTATTTGAAACTCTTGGAAAATTTCAGCCTCATCAGTTTTGGTTTCATTGGTCAAGTGAGTCAATGTGAAATGTCAAAGATCAAACTGAAAAATAAACTACCAAGCAAAAGAAAGTTATTGCCAACTGCATTTGATAATTAAGCATTGCCACTACGGTGCCGCAAATGATCAAATCAAAATCAAAAAGTAATGAAAGTGAAGGTTGTAGTTCAAGATGAAGTTAAATGTCAACAAAAAACATGGCCGGTCTACCTCTCCTAATATTTTGTGCAGTAGTTGACCTTGACATGATTGTCATAGTTTGTAAAATATGTAAAAATAGTAACAACAAAACTGAATATTGAGAAACATTCTTGAAAGGTCACCAAAATTGACTGGGCCCTGAGCCTTCCCTAGATAAAGCTTGATTTCGAATATCATTTCCAATAATTCAGCTCAAAATTCATAGAAATGCTGGTTGTGTTGTGAGGCCTTGCTGTGAGTGTTTGACTCCTCATTTTCATGCTGCAAAAATATTTCCTCAGATGATACCCAGTCAAGTTGTTTCTCTGGCAACAAAACTGGCCTAATAGCATGATGCCTCTTACATCGAATGTATGAACTTAGTGAATGCAGTATGGCAGAAGTTGCACTCTTCTCTGGCAATAAAAACTCAGACTCTGACATTGTTTCTGAAATGACATGCATCTGTAAAGAGTTCTCTTTTCCAGTTAGGATGCTGCCAGTGACATACAGTTTGTGCCCATTGCAGTCTGCATTGATGGTATACATGAGACAAAGCAATTCCACAGGAGGAGGAGATAGGATCATATACCAGCCACAACAAGTCATCAAAAGACTGTTCATCTGCTGTTAATGTGTCCTATTGCTGTCGTCACCATTGATGTTGCCATCGTGAATCTGTTCATGAGGTGGATCTGCAAGATGTAGCAGTCTTTGGCCAATGTCATCTGCCCAATTGGCTCTTGACCTTCCTGATCTTGGGTCTGGCCTGTTTTTCCAATTTGGTGGCATGGCTGGAGTTGTAGGTTCTTGCAAGCTGACATTGTTAAGCCCTAAACTGGACATACCTATTACCCTGTCTAGTTGCACTTGCACAAGTCTTTGCAAGTTTGACATGTATTTATGGCTACTGCATGCTTGCTCTGTCCAACATTGGCATTTATGCCACAACCTCCCACAATTATGTTTTTCATGTTTTAAAAAATAAATGATTGGCACAATATCAGTTGTGTTGTTATCAGGAGCATGTTGCATTTGGTACATTACAAAACACTTTGAAAGAAAAGAGTGAAGTAATGGCCATAAATAGAGAAATCCCTAATGTCTATCCATCTGCAAAAATATCTGAATATTCTTCATGCTGTTACTGAAGTGCACAAAGCTAAATAATGTAACAAAACCTCTTGACTGCACATGACCTATGTGAAAACACAAACTGAATTAATTTCATTTGCAGGATTGGTGAGTATTCCGTTTCCACATCAGTATCTTATCAAAAGTTTTCTGAAATTTCTTTATCATCCAAGTTAACTGACATTAAAATATGATAAGTCTAAAAAGACAGGTAAGTCATCATACTAAACTGGAATGGCATTCATCTCAGCTATTGAACTCCTCTGTCAGTGGACCCTGTTAGGTGTTTTCTACAGCAGTGTCATGACTGAGTAAATACTCACTAGGTATTGTACAGCCTTTTCAAAGACTAGAGCTCGCATCAGACAAACCTGTGATTGGTAATTTCACTCCACGAAACACAAGCTGTCACATAGTATCACTGGGTTTCCATTTTAATCACTTCTTACATCCATCATATGGTATGTAGGGACAATAAAACCACAGTTTTCAAATGATGATCAATTACATTTTGTTCAGCTTCACAACTTTGATGTGATAGCTCTGTGCATGAAGATCTGAGGACACTTAAATAAGTCATGTCAGCTGAACTGATTTGTATGTTTTCAGTTGAGTTTTTCTTTTGCAATATTTTTCTGATAGAGTTGGTGAAAAAGCCAAATCATTTCAAAAGCTGGCATGTGATTGGCTCAAGGACCCATATTCCCTTTAGTTACACTGTGCAACCAAAGTGCAGTGTTTACCTAAGCAAAGAGATTGTATGAGGGAAGTCCTCAGTACTTCATGCAGAGTGTTACTGATATGATATTCCACCCGCCTGGATATCTAGCTACATGGACGTTATTGTCTCCATCTAACGTCCCATTTACAGCATTATTGCTGTGTATAGAGCATAAACGGTAACAAATTCATAAAAATGACTCCTTCACTTTCTTACCTTTCCAAGCTTTGGTGGAATTTGGAATGACAGTTTCTCCTCTGATTTTCTTGGTGTATTAATTTCTGACACAGGTGCAGGGATACTTCTCATTTCCTGACAAACAAATAAGGATTACCATTGCAATCATCCTTTTATAGAAATATCAATAATTCAAGAAAATGAGAGTGGAAGGCAGTCTGTTAACTATCAGGTAAACTTTCAGGAACTTCAGCAAAGAAATAATGTGGTGGTGGTGGTGGTTGTAAATATTTTTCATTTACATGAATGGAAATAATGACCAAGTGTGTTAATGAGATTTGACTGATAAAATAGGAATCGATAACATGAAGTACTACTGTTTTCCAGACACATACTGATTTGTCAAAAATAAACAACATATCAGTGAAGTCCAGTACAGACATCTTTACCACAGTGACTGAGAGTGGATGTTATAATTCATTCAGCAATATTTGTAATTTAATTTAGCTGTATCGATGGTGTGTATCAAGGTCTGGCTGGGCAATGGACTCTCATGATGACAGGATGGTCTCAGTTAAATCCCATCTATTCTTTCTCTGATTTGCTGGACGTTAAGACACCCATAGCAAATTGAATTTCTGATTACGCAGATGGGAAGTCCTCCCTGGCACAGTTGTTTTTAGCATAAAAGATCTCCCATGGGAGCAGCCAGCACTGCCAGATAGAAGTTTATCAATAATGGATAGAAAGGTTTGTTGTCCTGTGTGGATGTGCTTTGTGATTTGGAATATTTAGGTGGGTCAGAAGATTCACCAATGAGACCATTATTGTGAAAATATTTATGTCCACAGCTGCTAAATTAATTCACTATAAGTGGTTTGTGCTTTGAAGATACTTTTGGTGATCTGTATTATTTGTTCCTGACATGTTCAAACAAATAAACAACTTTCTTTATCTTCAATTTCATGAGTGAGTATATGTGTTTGAAAGAGGAAAAAGGCTTGTTTATTGTTCATATGTAAACAGGTAAAACTACCGAACAGAGCAGAAAGAGATATATATATGTTGAATTAAATAGTCTCAAATAAAAGTGACATCAGCATGTGAGCGTGTGGGTATGGTGTCACCAATATCCCAGCAATATCATCAAGGGGACACCAGAAATGGGCTGTACATATTGTACCCATGTGGGGAATCGAACCCAGATCTTCAGCATGACAAGCCAATGCCTCAACCACATTCAAATATCCCAAAGCATGGGATAGACTATAATTGCACATTATTTCATATTGAAGTTATTTGTCATCAAGTAAGTTGATCAAATCAGACAATATGAACAACAGATAGACTTACATTGAATATATCATGGAGACCTTCAATTCCAAAAGAAGGGGCATTGTTCTGAAAAGATAAGAGGTAATTCAGGATGTGATAGTATCCATTTCACATCAAAGAAGTGTATTGACATTCTTCATTTTAATACTGCCAGAGTTTTATACCTTTTACAAAATAATTGTACAAGCCGACAATACTTAATGAGTGAGTGAGTGAGTTTAGTTTTACGCCGTACTCAGCAATATTCTAGCTATATGGCGGCGGTCTGTAAATAATCGAGTCTGGACCAGACAATCCAGTGACCAACACCATGAGCATCGATCTGCACAGTGGGGAACCGATGACATGTGTCAACCAAGTCAGTGAGCCTGAACACCCGATCCCGTTAGTCGCCTCTTACAACAAGCATAGTCGCCTTTTATGGCAAGCATGGGTTGCTGAAGGTCTATTCTACCCTGGGACCTTCACTGGTACAATGCTTAATGAACATGTACAGAGTAGCTATTCTTGAAAGATTTTGGATTGTAAGCTCATTCTTAACATTAGCAACATTCAAAGTTAAAAATTCTTAGGGCTATGAGCGTTTTGAGGATAAGGGCCCAGGTGTTTAGCTACAAATCTTACCTCAGACTGTATGAGGAGCTTTGGCAGTTTGTTTTTCTGTTGTTGCTTGACCAAGGGCCCCCGACTGACAATTCCATTTGGTGGAGTGGTTGATTCTTTCAGAGGCATGTTACTGGCCTGGTTTTGGGCAGATGATGAAGTACTATGGTGAGAACCAGAAGAAGGTTTAGGCTGGAACATAGGCTTGCTGGCTGAGCCTGGTGACTTTTTAGGAGATGGGACAATGATGTTGGATGAAGTTTGTGATTTGCTGGCAGTTTGACTAGGACTAGGGCTTGTGGAGTGTTTGTTATGAAGCTGATACTTGCTTTGTGATGACACGGGTGAATGCATTGATGAGAAACTTGGTTTTGCTGGGGACTGGGAATTCGACAGACTAGACTGTTGTGAAGAGGAGGATGACTGGGAGTGGCTGCTGCTCTGTTGTTTGGAATGGATGGAGCGTTCACTGGAGTGACTTCGCCTGCTTCCTCCACTACCCCCACCACCATCAGATCCCCCACCCCCATCTGAGGGCATTCTAGTTCGATCATGGTTGCTATGATGGCTTCTGTGTTCTCTTCCTGTTTTGTAAGAGGAGTCAGCACTGTGGTCTCGACTTCTCTTGTCGCTGTACCCTGCTTTGTGGTCATGGCTAGACTTCACATCACTCCGTTGTTTATGTCCGTGGCCAGATTTGATGTCCACTGGCTTAGGATCAAAATCCGTGCTTTGACCAGACTGGGATTTGTACCCTGATCCCTCTAAACTGCGGCGGCTGTGGTCATGTGTGGATTTGTTTTCTCCATGTCTTAAAGCACCATTCTGTGTGCTCGGATGCTTAAAAAACTTGCTGCTACTGGTTTGAGGTTGAGGAGTTGTGGGTGTAGGCATTGCGCCTATTGTGTACTTGGGACCTCTGCTCTTGAAATCAGAAAAATCTCCAAGCACCTGACGAATCTTTTGGTTCATGTCATCACCTTCATTTGAATTCTGGACCTGCAATCAAAGAAAAAGGACTGTCACATTTGCAGTGTGATTCAGAGTAGATTCCCTTACAAGCAGTAGCTACTAACAGGTAGATTATGAGGGTGAAGAGTAATTTGTTCAGAGCCTTTTGTTCTTTTGTAAATCCATACCCAAAATGCATCATAAAATAAGCATCTTGCCTTTGTTGTAAACTCATCAAGCTACAAACTGAGATCAAACAGATCCCACTGAGGAAATATGACTATTATGTTGTTGTTGAAAGAAAGAATTTGTCCAGCTACAAACTCATTTGCATTAGATGTTTAATGTGTTAGCGATAAGGTTTGCTAACTACTGTGCATATTGAAAACAGTTCCTAATAATTGTGGCTAAAGGGACACAAATATCTAATGCTATTTTTTGTTAATAATGTTAAAAAATTAAGCAACTTTAAGCTCAGAGATATCAAAATTGAAAGATAAGTAAACCTGGTAACTTGTCATGTTAATCTGACGATGAATCTGCTCAAATATTGACCATGTGTTACAACCAGCTTCCCACAGTAAGACAACAGTAAATCAGCAAGCAGTCCTGAGAGGATTACTACTGTATCATTGACTGATGCTGGTGTTTTCGCCTTGCCCTCTCCCGATTCCAGACATCTCCAACTGATGCCAAACCACTGTCTAGATAGACATGAATATATTGCATGCAATAGCATCACTAATTTGAATCCAGTACTGGAATAAAGAGGCAATACATTATTCAAATACATGTTTTCTTTCTCTGGGGGCTTTACTCTTACTACAATAATTGATTTCTTCATAGGAGAATGTTCTTTCTTTTCTATTCAATTCAGCATGTATGTAAGGACAAGATATTACAAGTAGGACAAAGACATGTGGCTGGTGAGTTTACCACCAAAGTGAACAAGATGGCTTCAAAGATGCCATATGGCAAGAGTTGGTAAGGTCACATCACATATAAGGTGATAAGCTCACTTTTCTTATCAACATACATATCCTTGTTTTAATTTCTGAATACAAAATCACAAGCAATCCTCAAAAACAAAGATAAATTAATAAAACAATGAAAATGTCCTTTTGCATCAAGCCTTCATGAGCATTTCATATCAATGTCAATTTTGAAAATCATCTTTGTTGAAAAAAAAAACAGTATGTGGTACCAATGTACAAGACATTACAAAAATGTCAAATGTTACATTCTAACAAGTCATCAAAGAAGCCCTTTTTCAATTGGCAGCTAATTAAACTAGTTCAAACACAAGTCACATCTCTTTTGAATACTTACTTTTAATGCCAAGAATCCAAGTGATAATCAAAAATAGGACTTATATACAACTTCCACCTTAAAAAATTGACTTTTTGATCAGATTGGTATCAGAAGACTTCTGCCTTATCAACACCAATGTAAGAGATTATTTTCATACAAGATTACTGATGAAAAGCATTCCAAACAGGGCAAAATATTGATCTTTGACACCTGTGACATACAACTGATGCCAAGATGAGGACAAGAAATACATGTCCTATGTTCATTCCTGGAACCAAATCATTCTCATTACAATCCAAGATAAACAGAAACACCATGTAAACCTTCTGCTTACACAACATGGTGCAAACAATACAAGCTGGTCAACAGCAAACAGACTGCTAGGTATGAAGTGAGGAGTGATCTGCAGTCGCAAATAATGGTAATTACTGTCTCCAGCACTGTGACAACTGTCATCTTCTGGTTATGATGTCTGTAGTCAAAGTTAAGCCTTACCTACCATAAACAAATTCTGTAAAACAGTAAAAGTCTTCCCTCAATTAAAGGATGCCTCTGACAAGAAAATGAGGGATTCTGTAGTTCAGCTAGGAAAGTGATTGCATGACATGAAGGCTAAAATCGTGACTTCTCTAGGTAGAATGAACATAGCCTTAGTGGTACTTGCAATGCAATGATATGGCTGAATGAATATACTGCTCCTCGCTTGGAAGTTCACACAAATAAAAAGGAAAACAAGGTTAATATGAATTTCCACACACACAAAGGTATAAATAGGTCATTTACTCAGGATTTACATCGATACATTAATACACAGACCTACACCGGTATGTGGTCTCCGATTGATACTATTTCTAAGACAATACAATTATGAATTGAAACATGAAGGTTTTTAAAGTATCTGTTTAAATGTTTATCTATCATACATTTTGTTGGTTGGCGAAACTTGTTTCTATCGAACTAAACTGACCTTCCACCACAAGCCGATTCGATGTAGTCAACCCTAACCTGCGCATTTGCCATCACAAATGTGTACAAGGGTTCTGCTCTTCTCCTCCTGGTAGACCTGTCCTACCTGGGGATGCATTTTGAAGGTCTCCCTTCATGGGACTTATTGGCAGGGGATGGGTAAGGTGTGGTGCAAATGTCCCGCTTTGGACACATGGACACATGTTCAATACATCTTCTCACACAAATTTAATAGTTGCTGCTGTATTTTCATAATTAAATACATACTATAACATTGTTTTGAAAAGAAATTACGCTATCCAATGATCTGTCTACTCCTGACATGGATTATGCTTCCTGGTAATTATTCACCATATCTTTAGCCTTGGTGGTACTACCATACTCCCTAGAAAATTAGCTCTCCTGCGCCATCCGAAATGAAGTCCAGTAATTTTGTTTACTTTACCTCTCCCATTCTGTTATAGTTTTAAATGTTGACACATGAAGGGTCACAGTGAGAAAATAATACCTACAATTCTTCTTACATAAGTTGATAAGATCCCACACATCCCACACGCATATTCTCTTCAAAGGTACTCCTGCCAAACTTTTTTAACAAGTGAAACATAACAATGAAATAACAAGAAGACATAGTCATCAATATTTCCCACAACAGCAAAATACTCTTCATGAATATGTCTACTAATTATGATTACAGCATGTCTTTCTTTTGGTGTGCATATGGCAGAAGGAGAGTATTGTGAGGTTTTACAGCTCTGCACCTGAAACGAACACTACCACCAAATTCAATCGTAGTCAAACATGTTACCATGGAAACGCTTAAAATATTTTATACAGAAATCCAAACTTCTCAAAAGGCACCACTATCCCACCAGACCTATCTAGATGGCAAGTTTGGTGAAGAAATAGTGAATAGGATTTAAGTTATGCACCAGAAAAGAGCACAACCACCAATTTCAGACAAATTTTGGAACAGAAACCGCTGAAAACAAAAAAAAGTAATATCTGGTTCTTATCCCCAAAAGAAACATCTTGGGATCATGCTTGATATGAACAACAAGTTTGATGAAGATAGCATGTATAGTTTATAAGATTTGCACTGGAAAGGATGGCATCCTTATCAGGTGTCATGGTCACACCATAAGTCATGTTTCCATTGAAACCGCAAAACTTAAAATTCATATCTGGGTCTAACCCCCGAAAATGCACATCTAGAGATTATGTTTGGCATGAATACCAAGTCTGGTTAAGCTATCACAAAAAGTTTAGGAGATCTGTATCAAAGTTTCAACTTTGTTGCTGCAGGGGATAATAAATAGTTCTTATACTAAATGTTTCATCCATTTACAAGCAAGAAACACTGCAAATGTACAGAAAGTGTATCAGTACCGTTAATACTTACTGAAGTAAACTGGTGTATAAATAACATTTGATATGAGCAGAAGATGTGATAAGTATAGACATAGATAAATACAATAATTAGTATAGCACAATTTCAGGAAACATATCTGAAAGTGATCATTCATGTTCAGGATGAACTAAGGCATAGTATTAAGAATGAAAGGTCTAACTTGTATAGAGTTGGTAGCACGAGTCAAGAAACCTCAATCAAATATAAACAAATTTCTACAATTTAGACTTATTTTCCCCTAAAGTGGATTAATATACATAACAGTCTAAACAGAACGCATTTTTGTCACCTCACAATAATACTACTGTTCGGATCAGTCATGCCAATTTTATCTGATGAAATTGTCACTTCATTAATTCTGAATCAAATGAGACATTCTCCAGGTGAACACCACTAAATCTGATTACTTTTCTCTCCTCCACAGGGATTCAATGAAGCTGAAAGACATAAGAACCCAGCATAATCCTCCTTAGGTAAAGTAAGTCAACAAGCCATGAAGCACAACCACCTGGGGTTATTAAACTCTGAGGTAACAGGTTTACAGTAATGCCCCGTTTTCCTATCGGAGTAGTCAGAATCAGTTCGCAGAGATTACTCAGCTTCCACTGCAGCTTCTGTTTTTTCTCCTCACTTTTTACTGATGCATAACATGTTACCTTCCCAACACCCTCCAAGACATCTTTTTCACCTTAAATGTTTCAGTCAACATAAGACATTTGTTTAATACATTTCCCATAGCAGTCTTCCCTTTTTCAACATCAGCTGGTTTGAACCATTCTTGAAGCAGATAGTAAATATATTCTCATGCAATGTTTCTCAGCTGGCCCAAAGTGAAGACTGGAGTCACCTTGACATCTCTCTCATGCAGCCCAGTGTGGCTGGCGCCCAACCCCAGATGGCAACAATTCACTTCTTTCAAATAGGCAACTCTGAATTACATATAGCGCCTTAATAGAAGTTCTTGTATCTGACTATGTTGAATAGAAGCGGAGAGTGGCGAAACATAATGTCCTCTTAAACATACCAAAATAATGTATCAGATGGTATTTCAACTAGCAACAAAGTCAGATTTTTTAATAGTTATCATTCAAAACTTGTGTGGGAGGGGATAGACTCCATTATCACTGATTGAGACTTCAGGTTTTCCATTATGACATGACTTCATGTGCTAAGAAATGTAAATTTCTTCAAACCATTTCATGAAGAAACCACAATGTTGTATTGATTATCAAACCTGAGACATTTTGAACAGCATTTCACAATGCATATGTGACATGCAAACTGTACCTAAGTAATTAAATCTTAGTTCTCAGAGACATATTTTTCAGTTTATGTACACACTAATCAAAGTGCGAGTTCTTCTCATGTCATAAGAGCATGAGAAATAAGAGCAGCAGCTTCCAGCGGTTGCAATATGGTACGACATCACTTGAGTCAATATTCCAGCCGTTTCCAGCAAGTGGGGTGTCACACATTCTGCCCATGTTGGGAGTGGAATTTGAGCTATCAATGTACTGAGCCTATGTCAAAAGGTCAATTGTTTTACTGGCACACTCCAATTTGAAAGAATATGTTTTGGAATCATACACGCAATTACTTATTTATCTCGTTGACTGAGTATAGAGTAAGGTTCATTACCATAATACGTTTTTGTGAAGAATGTGGTTGTGACTTGCCAAGAGGAACTTTACAAAATACTGTATCTAAACTTTCATATTTCAAAACATTAGTTATGTGGCCCATGAAGATCTGGGGTGGAAAGGGTCTTCAGCATTCCATGCTTGCCACAAAAGGTAAGTATGCTCGTCGTAAGAGATAACTGACAGAATCGGGTGGTCAGGCTATCTGACTCGTATGACACAACAATTGTTCAGATTGATGCTCATGCTGTTGATCACTGGTTTGATAAGTCGACTCTATTTATTCACTCCATCAAGTTGTGTGAAAATGGCATGCTGTAGCATTATCTGAACTCATCATGCTCAGCCACACAGTGCTTGCTATTGACCAGTGGTGCTGGTTTGCATGAATCATGGTCAAGAATTGGTCTCATCATTCAATTTCTTGATGTTAATTTCTGAACACAGCCTGAAAAACTAACCCACTCTAGTTTTATCGTGCCTACCTGCTTTCAAACACCAGGTAATTAACTTAATGTGTAGTGATCACCATAGAACAATAATACCTATTTTGATAAACATTTCTACTAACCTTGCAGGGTCTGTCGAAGAGTGGCATGGCAGGGCTGTCAGAGGCGGAAATATTGGCTTTGTTGGCTCTCTCTTTCTGCGCCAACTCACGTTGACGCTCCTTATCATGTCTGAAAACACAAACATACATAATTCTACTTTCACTATATCCTGACCAAACACTTGTCAACACACACCTTTCAGGTAAATTTAGATGTAATGACATAAACCAGCATCTAATAACTGGCTGAACTGCCAACAAGTGGAGATTGTTACTCAGAGAACTTTCCCCCAACGATAGCATTCATAACCATCTGGCAACCAAGAGTACATCAGCAAATAGACAGACGTTTCACCACATTTCATCACTTAGGCCTCACATGGAAACAAAACAATAGTAAAAAATTCTGAAAACTATCATTTCTTATTTTCAAAAGTTATAAAAAAATTGCTTAAGTGATTTGTCTGGGGAGAGATACATGATTGCTACTACAAACATTAATTAATGCTCAAACAAATTAGTCATTTCACCAATGTTGAGGCATCATTTATCATACACAATCTACATGTGGGGAACATTTTGAAAAACCTGTAAAGTCACCATTAACATGATGAAAACGATTCTAAAATGACATCCCACTAGCCTGCATGTATGATAGCTGCCGAATTGAGTCAGCAGCTGAATATGTCTTTGTACCATACTACAAAGACTTTGAAAGGAAACAGAGGCATTATATTTCATAAAATATCTGGCTCATAGCCACTGGTTCTGCAAATATGGTAGAGTGGTAACTTTGTTTTCTTGAATAAAGTGTATTCCGTAACTAAATAGTTTTAAAACATTATTTTTGTGGACGAAAGACTTTAAGTGTCCATTCCTAAGCAGATTTAACTGAAAAATGGACAATAATCCTTTACAATAACAGCTGTCTGAAGAAGACCATGAATCCATTTAAATCTAATGTCTGACTGCAGCAGCAACATGAACATGTTGATCTCACAACATTCCATAGTTTTGTTGGCCACCTTTTCAGCATTTTGTTTATTGAGGGCAGCGACACAATCTTGTGCAAGATCAGGCTCTGTCTTCTATCCACCTCCCCACAACAGCATGTAACTGTTTGCATGGCAAACAGCTGACTAAGACTGCGAAGGCAAGGCAGCAGTGAGGCAGCTCAGCAGACTGAGAATATGTTGCACTTGTGTACCTGCCTCTTGGAATTCCCCACATTGCCAGAACAATACACATGCCAGCATGTTGAAACACCCAGTTCCTTCTGTATCTCATACACCAGACTTAATTCTAGGAAACCATCAGTTATAAAACATAGTAATTTGATGGATGCTGCTGAGTATGACAACAATCAGCATCTGTCTGATTTAGAAACCTTCGTAAACACCTTTGACATTTGGCAACACTGTGTAGCAGGACATGGTCGACAAACATTTCTGTAACACCGTAAATGTTCACCTCATCTGATAACCAAAAATAGTCATCCATAACCAACAAAGTAATAATCTGAATAAGTGTGTACAATGAGGCAGACTTCCTCATGTTCTAACCATATGGTCCTGATTGTCTGAGGAAAACATTACTCCGAACTTGAAACAATACTATGTATTGATTTTTACAACCCTGAAGTCTTCAACTGAAGAATCTAGCCACACTATGTTGTCTCATTACCTTTTGTTTGGTTTTCTGTTATTTAACATCAATACATTAATACTAAAGTCTACCCAAAATGATTCTGAATGAATTCTTTTGGTCAGTGGACTCTATGTATACTGTCAGCATTGATATTCAAATAACTTCGTCCTTTTTAAGGAATCATACTCATTTATCTCAATAATTCAACAAATAAAAGTTTCAGCAGAAAATTAAACATGCCACAGGTAATCTCTATCAAAGATGTTTACAAAGCCTAAAACAAATAAACAAATACAACAGTGAAAACAGACAAATGCAAAGAAACAGAATATATGTTTAGTCTTACAATTTATATAACCAAAGCCAAATTTAATTACAGAGTGTACACAAATTTGCCACTTAGAGTTACAATAATATGAGCACCATTTTCAAAATATTTGCCAAAATGTCCACAAAAATTTAATTGTTCTGGGTATTAAGGCATGAAATGTCATTGAAAGTGTTTCGAAACTGACATGACCACAAAAACACTAGTCTACTACTTGTATATTACTTGAAGGGGGACATGCAAAAGGCAATGTGCACCTGGTGACAACAGGAGAACTCCTCACATGTCATGAAGAAGCAGACACAACAAGGGTGAAAACATATAACAACGACCCATCTGGACCGCTTCATTCTGTCAACACTGTCATGACGTTGTAGGCCCCAGCAGAAAAAGCAGTGATATGTCATTGGAAATGAGGTAAGATTCATCCATACCCTGACAGTAACTCAGTATTTGAGTTTCAAAGAACTGTAGTGCAATTACCCTTATCTTGATAACATCAGGTAACTTCAACAAGAGTCATCAGAAGATGACATATCCCCCCGGCCCCCACATGTTTGAAATGACAAATAATCTCAGAGTTACTCATTGTTTTTTTAAGACTAAGTTTGAATCGTTTCCATGGAATTCATGAAAATTATAAATGCCACATATCTGCAACCAGCAAAGTCACAATTTCATATATTTGCCAAGATCTGTTGAAAGATATGAAATGGTCTTCGAGTTGTGCTCTGGGAATGAAGCCCACCCCTCCATTTTGAGACTATTTCTGAAACATTTCCATGAAATCCAAGAAAATAAGAAATCACAAAAACCTGTAAGTAGCAAAAGGCACCACTTCAGGTTCCCATTGATATATCTACCAAGTTTTACAGAAATGTCCGAAATGTTTCCATGGAAACTGAGAAAATAATAAATCACAAAAGCCTGTAAATAGCAAAAGGCACCACTTTGGGGTCTGCCACACATATCTACCAAGTTTTGAAGGAAAATATTGAATGGGTTTTGAGTTCTGCTCCATTAGACTAACACCAAAATGTTCCATGGAAAAACAAAAAAAAAATAAAAATGCCAAAACTGTGTAAATAGCAAAAGGCACAACTACAGGTTGAGATTATTATATCTATCAAGTTTGGTCTAAAAATATTGAACGGTTTCTGAGTCATGCTCCAGAAACAAAATGATTACAGATGGAAGGACGGACAGAAGAAGCATCGACTATATCCCTCTGCATTACACGCCAGGGGGATCATGTCAACTTCACGTAAAAAATTATTACGTCCCAAACAAAAAGTCAGAATAAACTGATTTTCAAACTTTCTGAAATTTTGATCACACTGAAGATTGGATTTGAACGTCTTAAACAAAGATGTCTGGTGGGATGGGAATAAGTATATGACATTCCAGCTTCGGTGTTTTGTGGTTTCTAGGTTGAGACCTCATTGTCAAGATATGTCTTTTATGCACCTAATTCTCTAGACAATCATTCTAAAGGTAGTAATTTTGTGTACAGTTCCAATGTTCTATTTAATCTTTTTCTGATAACCAGTGACCTTTACTTTCATTGAAACAAAAATGACAAGTTCTAGAACATGGCATCCTTTAGCATTTCTAATCTTTCGTATTATGAATTTGCCTTTGACCTAGGATGTCATTACCTACTATGACAATGAGTCACTATGCACATTACAAAAACATGTCTGGCTGATGAATTTCCTCATATAATCACTACACTGACTTAGACAACAGACACGACTTATGTAAACAGTAGAACATGCATTTGTAATCTCAATACATAATTATGTTACTAAGTCATTCAAAAGCATTTATTTTCTCTATAATAGCATCATCAGGCTTCACAATTCACCTTTTAAAAGTTATTCTTAGATCCGCCAACACATTTCATTATTTGCTGCTTGTAACTAAAGCTGCCTGTTGATCAGGTTACAGTCCGGAACAACTTTGGGTTGGAGTGCACTTCCTTCAGACTCTTCAATATCTAAGCACATGAGGTGTTTACACATCATGCAACAGACTATATCTTGTCGCTGGTGGGTATACTTGTACTCATTGCAGCACCTTGCACAATAATGAGTCACCTAGATTCAAGCATCAAGCATCAAGCATCTCTGCATCAAGCTTCTCCATACACTCTTTCAATCAGACACAATAACAGAATATGTTCTGGCTATACATGATAGCACTGAGCCACTTGTGTGAGCTACTACATGTCACATAAAATAACTGAACGAAAGTTTTTTAAGATGGCCAAAATTAATACCTCATCTTATCACACATGAGCTTGTGGCAAATGTTTTCCCAGTTGTTAAGGCAAATATAAGCTTTGTTAAGTTGCTGGAAACTTAAACTCCAGTCAGTGTTGAAAACTAAAGGATAAAACCTGGATATCAGTAAATGACTTGCATCTACAGACATAACATATTCTTTAGCAGAGTTAAACTGCATAGGATGATTATTGTCTTCAAAAATCACTACTAGTACAAGACCTCTACTAGACCATTGCCAGAACAGATCAGGACTAATGTGTTCAGACATCCAGGATATGCTGAGGTCTGTTCTACAAAGCTAAGTTTGGGCTATGACTGTGTGAATCAATGTTGAGGTACATCTGTAACTTTTATGATTTCCATCCAGTTTGGGTCTAGGTTTACATTACTGTTAGGTGCCTAACACCAGAGAAGTTAAGGGCATGAAACACCCTGGCTCTTCTTGCAGCTGCCGAAATTATGTCTTCATCTTTTGAAATGAATCACCAGAACATGTTTAGTTTCTTGCTCTCCTTAATAACTAGCAGCGGACACTCAGACTTGAGTCAAAGAAAGTTCAGGTTCATCATCTTACAACACCAATGTCATCATGCTGCCATCATGCGTGGCCAAACATATATCCTCTTCCACTACAATTACAAAGTATATTTTTTTTCTGCAAGACGAACATAATTAAAATTAAATGTTGCAGTGAAAAAACACAAATCTGTGCAGGAGTGAGTTAATATTTATCATCACGGCAATATTTTAGCTAAACGTAACAATTTCATGCAAGTTAACTCCCGCAATTTGCTAACAGTTGCCACAACACACATAGGAAAGATGTGAGGCTTTCAGGCCTGGCACATGAGCAAAAAGCTTAAGAAAGCAAATACTATAAATGTGACAAAAGATTATGGACAGCTGACAGTGACAAAGTCTTCTATAGAAAACCTGCCAATTTTGTGGTGTGATGACATTCAAAACAAAGAATTTAAGGCAATGATGGAATAGGATTTACTTTCATAAGAATTATGGATTCCACTCACTACATCCATACGGTTTATCAAGCCATAATCTAAGGCGTAACAAGCCAAACCAGAAAGCTGTTACAACATCTGCATATTTGTAAATTCCATCTGCCAATGACTGGTGAAACAAGAGGTCATGAATGTTTTGAATATGTGTGATAATGCCATATGAATGTCACAAGGACTAAATGACGTAAAAATGTATGTTCTGAAAGACATAATGAATACATATCTTCATATAACAAAATCAGCTATGTTAAAACTCTAATTAATGTCTTCCTATTCTATTCAAAAAGTGTATTATACCACTGTCATTTTATTATTATTCATGCAATTTATCATCATCATTTATGAAGGACTAGAAGCACAGCTGAAGTTTGTTCAAGATGAACGAATATTTAACTTAAGATGAAAAGCTTCAACACTAAACAAAACTGTGAAAAAACATATACCACCAGCACTAAGTTTAAACTGAACAATATGTAGAAAGGTGAATCTGGTTTGTTAATTGACACTGATGAAAGGTCAATAATGTCAAGGTACATGAAAGAAAGTTGATCTTGCAGTGTGAAAGTGACACTGACTTCATCATGCCTGTGCCTGGCGGCTAGACGCTTATCCCCAGAAATTCCCTATGATTAAGTTAGGAAGTCCTTTCACATAAATGTATAGATTCAAACAGGCAGTGTTTGATGCCAGGAAACAGGATACCGTAAGAATTCCTAATCCATTCACACTTACAGTGTCATAATGGATTGATGTGGGTCTTACATATAAGAATCACATTCATCCTTACTGGACTGGGAATAGTAATAGTTCCTTCATAACAACAATCACATAGAACCTTAGTAATGCTAATAACAAAAAATGGATATTTAGTGCAAGTGAAGTTGTACTGAAAACTGGAAAGTTGACTGATAACCTAAATTTCCCTTTAAAAAAAGTGCTAACTACTCACTACCTCTATGAAACATTGTAGAGGCTGACCAGATCATTCCTCAGCTAAGAGCATTACATTCATCACTATTAAGTACTTTAATCTGCATTAAACACTGACTACTCATATCATGATACATATTATACACTGTATGTTTTCCAAGTTTACCCAGTTTTGCATAGGGTAAAAGACCTTTGCAAAATGCTAAATGTCTAAAAAAAAAAAAAAATGAAACAGATAGCACTGCGCTGTTCAGGTCATGTTGACATGGGATGTCATTGTTTGTTAGTGGGTGCTTTTTCTAGGCCAGTCAAACTACATGCAGCTGGTTACTGTGTTGAACCTCAACAAATGCAAACATGCCTGTGATATCCACAACAGTACAAACTACACAATCAAATTGCACAGACATTTCATTTTTTGTTTTTATCAATGAATATGACTGATTAAAAAAACATAAACATTGTGGTCAAACAGGAAGGGGCATTCATTTGCTTAAAAATCAAAACAATGTTCCTTAGAAAGAAAGTAATGTAATAGCTAGATTTTGGATAATTTCATTTGCACTGTCATCCAGATTCTCAACAGTTAAGATGGCAAAAGGTATTTATCACAGGAGGCTATTGATTTGATAAACGGGAAAAACAGTGAATGATATAAACAAGGCATAAAAAACAGAATGGAAATAATGAGACCATTCAGGAAAAATCTTAGGTTGACACTAGGTGTTGCAAGAAGTGACCTTCCGATGAAATAAAACACATTAACAAGTTCTGAAATTAATAAAAAGTTGGTAAACAGACACAGACACAGTGGAAGTAACATCCTTCCAACTATACATAGGCCAAAATAACAAGGGTTCACTGTATATGTGATTCTTTTTTTATCTTTATGTATTTCATATATTTGTTTAAATCATGACACTTTCCAATCAGCATGATAAAGCTTCTTTCAGCTGCATATTAATTTCCTACACCAGTTAAAAAACAAATGGAATAAACAAAGCAATTGTATCCTCTCTACACAAGCAAGGCATCCAAGTAAGGCTGAATTTGTAAACAAACCACTAAAAAGACAGTTAATTACAAACTGTTTATGTTGGCTTAGGGATTACTACCACAGGATGGGACATTGGCTGTGTGGTCTGTATCTGACAGGCCACATCTACGAGGCCAGAAAGCAGCAAATGTGATCTGGACTTGTCATGTGTAGACTACACCTTGTCACCAAACACCAGCTAGCTGTCTCAAACACTTCCCCTATGTAACTCACAAACTCTGCACTTGCATTAGCAGAAAAGAAACCAAAGGATTACACGTTGTTTGTTATGTTATTGTACTTGTTTCCATCACAAAACAGAATTAAATTTCTGCATTTTGATCAGCTGGTGTTTATGCATTTATATACTGTTATAATGCTTCCCTCTGTTCTGCAAAGTTATCCTGACTATGTTTACTGCCTGAATAAACCAATCAACGACAGTGAGAGAGTATGTTTTTAAGCCGTATTTAGCAATATTCCAGCACCAACACCAGAAATGACATTTACACACTGTATCTATGTGGAGAATTGAACCCAGCCCTTTGGCATGATGAGAGAACACTTTAAGCACTGGGCTACCTCACTACCCTCATTCAACAACAAACATTTCATTGTCATGCTGAAATGGTTAGTGTTTCAAACATCTTATGGTTTTCAGCCTGTCTGCAAGCATTTATCATTTGGTGGTGTGGATAGGAAACACATTGAAGTAAACTTCTATCCCAAATATTTATAAGTTAAGAATATGTTCTATGTTTTTATTTCACAAATCATATCAGAACAAGAAATTTCAACAAAATAAGATTTATCATAATTTACCAGACTTCAATCATTTAAGTAACTGAATAAGCTGTACTTTTTCTTCTAATTTATGTCCTAGTTATGATATCTACAAACAGTGCAGATCTGTGTGCTGTAACCTCTGTTCAAAGACACCAAAGTTCCATGCAAGTAGGAAGCATATCAGATCACCAATGTAACAGGTATTAGCATGGGCTGAATGTGAAGAGCAACTGAGTGTGTGTAGAAGCCAGTATGTTAGGAGAAGGTACTTGCCTTTATGTTTACAAATGTGTTTGTCACAAAGCACACACACACTACTACCTAAATACCACCCAGGTGATCATACAACAAATGTGAAGGCCACCTGCTCAACTCTCAGCACTATTGTGAAAATCTATTCAGACAGACAATGTGCACAGTCAAACAAATTCTGTCCTCGATTCTATTTCATTCATCAATGTACGGTTGTTTTTGTTATTACTTATCCAAGGGTTAGTCCAAGAGCTTAATTCTTAATTGCTAATCAGTTACATATCTGCTCTGGTCATTTCAAAACCGAGGTATGAAAGTTGAAGGTTGAAGCTACAAATAGCATTGTAATCAAGGGAATAATCAAAACTCCATTAAACAATGATTTCACAAATTCCTATACCTCCATAGTCAGTAACTACTACACACTTCACATAAGCTATCTGACCTTGATATATTTATGTCTTTACAGTCTAGTAATACATAATCTTATTATTCATATCACATTGCATATAGTGTTAATTAAACTTGATTGGGATGTCAACTACCAATCACAAACATAAAGGTTGATTTCCAACAGTTTTAGTTGAGTGAGCTTGCACACTCACCTTGCAAACCTGGTAAGACAGTGATAGGTAATGGCTAATTTCACTACTGTAAAACACAGACTTCATGTTCAGCCAAACAAATGTTGGATTAAATGAAAATGACTTAACTTATGCTTGAAATAAACAATAATGCAAGACAGTCAGTTCAAAGTCGAAGCTAACACCCAATGTGATGAATGTAAAGGATGTTTACCACTCTCATGAAATTGAAGAAACAAAGCTATGATTATGGCAGATCAAAGTTCAGAAAAAAGAATTTCAGATTGTAATTCACAAACACTTGATGCTTGCACATCAAAAGGTCTGTCCTATGCATCATGCATGGATATGCCGACTACTTCTGCATATTCATCCAGACTTGCACACATAAGGGATGTCACTCATTTTTCTGCAAAAAGCATTGTTACTATTCAGTTACATATGGCATAGAATTTCAAACTCTCTGAAAACTGTAAAACCAGGCCCTTTTCAACCAAATGCTTGTTTTACTGTCCTAAATATCATTACATTTTAATATTTCAAAAGCTCTCATTTGCACTCTGAAGATATATTCCATAAAGGATCTTTACCAATCAGTAAGGGTTCTTGTATTCTCAAAAACTGTCGGCAGCTGCATCAAGCTTAATCCTTAAAAAACCTATGTGTGAATTAAGCCAGCATCTGGATCTTGAATTATACCCAAATCTAGATATGAGTGATTGAGTATGGTTTGACACCACTTTAGCAATATTCAAGCAATATCACAGCAGGGGGCATAAAGAAATGGTCTTCACATATTGTACCCATGTGGGGAAACCTAATATGAAATCTCTAAATCTTCATCCTGTTGCCAGAAATACAACCATTTATCAATCAACTCTTGATCCAAGTTGACCATCAGTAAAATATGTTGAAAACGAAGTGGGACTTGTTAATGTAACAGATACCAGAACTATTTTGAACAGCACATCAACTGTTAACAAATCAACTGAAGTTGAGCTTGTAAGATGTAAGAATGTTTGGTGCAAATAAACAGGTGGATGAGACTGAGATGCACAGAGAATACAGGGGTTCAAAAATCCCATCGCCAAACACCCAGGACAAGTCAGTTTTCATTTCGGGCAATCAAATAATGGTATCTTACTTGTCTGTGGACTGTGAGAAAATTTCCACTTACGGTTTCAAACTGCAAATAACCTTGGATTTCATTTCATATCTGCTCATAATGAAGCTGTTCAAGTTCGCAATAACAATAAAGCAGAGCTAGTAGAGAGTGAAATTATCACTCTTCGATAAATAGTCCAGTAAACATTAACATCAAGCATTGTGTCATAAAATCAGGGCAAATGGAAAATTAGTCAGGACAAGTTACTTTCTTGAAGGCACTTGCCCTGTGGCAAGAGGATTTTCAAAATATTTTTGAACCAATGGGATATATCACATACAATATTAAAATCACAGGAGAACCTTGAGGACTGACAGTTAACTTTCATATATCTGGACATATTGCGTTGCACTTTGCGAATTAGGAAAGTTATTTATTCCTCCTATGAATTACATACCATGTGACAATTGTGTTCTTTTGCAGAACTTGTTTTGAGATCTTGAATAAAAACAGAAACAAGTTGATTCCAAAATCAGACTTTAAGGTCACTTGCCCTGTGGCAATGGGTATAGTTCTTACACATGATTTCTATAAAGGAAATGCTGCCATTTGTGTCAACTAAAGGCTGCTTATTCATACGAAATGAATACAATCTCAGCTGATTAGAAACAGATAACAAAAACCATTCTGATTTCATAAACGTAACCAACAAGTTTTCTTTCATTATTAAAACATTTGAATGAGAAAACAAAAGACTGTTAGAAGATTATAATTCAAAATGCAGAGAAAAAACAATGCCTCCTCACTACTTAGTATTCAAAAGCTCACATCTACAACTGGAAAGGAACTAGTACCTTTTGCCATGATTGTTTTATATACAGCATGACCCTGATTATACACATTTGAAGAAATCTTTGTCCATATAGCCTGAAGACATACAGACCCAAGCTGTTTTCATTTTGGTGCAAACCAAAGACAAGACAATGTGAAAATATGTGAGATTTGAGCCCACTCTAATGAACTGATGCTTCTTGCAACCAAAATTCATTAGTTTGAAGCACTGGAATACATTTGAAACCTCCGGCTAACGTCGTCAGTTCCAAATGTATTCCCGTGCTTCAAATACTCAATAACACCCGGAAATTGGCCAACACATGTTTACGTCCAAAGGACAACCGAGCGCTTAGTATGCTTGTCATGTACCTCTTTGTGACCAATAAAATCAATGAATTTTAAACAAACTTTAACAAAGTTTTAATCCCTTAATCAACCAAAAGTCAACCACCATCACTGTAATTATAACCAGATCTTATTGACTTAAACACAAATATTGTCTCTCTGTATTCTGCCACAGATTATCTAAGACTCTAAAAACATGTTTTGCAGCTAATTATGTTGGGCTAATGCTTACAGTTCTTATTCCGTGTAAATTAGAGTTCAAGTGCCAAGCAGTCATACGAAAGAGGATTATAAACTAAACTATAGGATTCAGAATAATATCTGACATGGACAAAATCTGCATGTGCCATTTTGGCAAATGAACTTTGTAGAAAAAAATATTTTCTTAAACAATTCTATTTTACCATATTCAAAATTTTTTCACACTGTGAACTATCACACGCATGAAGAATGATAGTCATGCATTGTGGGTAATTTCAGTTCATATCCACAAATATGAACAAACGTGTTGACAGTTGACTG
This sequence comes from Haliotis asinina, assembly GCF_037392515.1. Taxonomy (NCBI): domain Eukaryota; kingdom Metazoa; phylum Mollusca; class Gastropoda; order Lepetellida; family Haliotidae; genus Haliotis; species Haliotis asinina. The sequence continues at coordinate 67,532,167 of NC_090281.1, read as the reverse complement.
TCAAACGGTCAGTTACTGCAGATAAACAAGACACCTTGCACTCCCAACATGAGACTAATGACAGCTTTTGCGAGTACACATACATTATTCAATACTGGGAATATATAACCTACCAGTGTCCGTCACTCATGATGGTTTTATCAGATATGTTATCTGTATGGTGATCTATAACCCTGAGGCTGTCACAAGTTAGGAAGCCCATATTGGTGTTACATCTCTTACTGTTATCACTAAAACTTCACAACCTTCCTCCCATTAACTGACTCACACATGCAACAAACAGCATTTGAGACAAAATTATCCTTAAAATGGGTAAATTAGGATTTGATAAAGGATCCAAGGTAAACAGTGTTTGGTAATCTGCAGTATGTCTGTATCCCATTCAATGTCAGATAGTCTAATATTTGGTATACTCTTGAGGCTCATAATTTCAGCTAACTTGGTGTGCTATCTTTTGTCACAATTATAAAATTCTGCAATTGATTTCTTCAGATAAGACTTTTTTCAGAATGATCACATCCAGTGTCAACAACATCACAAAAACGAAATCAAGAGATCAACATCCTTCACAATCAATGAAAAAAGTGTGTTCATACAAAAAGTATAGTGAATGGATCCTTACATTTACATGAAACTAATATCACTACTTGAATCTACACAAATAAGTCTAATTTTGGGTCTGTGCAAGTGACATAATATTCCAGCAATATCACTGTGGGGTCTCCAAAATCAAATTGGGTTTTTGATATAAGCGAACACTTTAACTACTAGGTTACCTGATAGCCCAAATCTAATTCTGAAACAACGTGAAAAACATACTACACAAATAAGGCTTAAACGGAAATACTCACATGCTCTTGCAATACACTAGGACATAACACAGTTGTACAACCTTGAACATCACAAAAACCTGCCACATATTCCTGCAGATTGTCTACTTTGGGGATTGTTGATTTAGTGCAGACAAACATATGTGACAAGGAAGGTAGCAGAGGTGATAACAGATACCAGGTGCAATGTATACAATATGTCAAAGTGCCATTTCAAATACTTTGTATGGCATAATTTCTTCATGACTAAATCTGAGAAACAAAAATTCAACTCTACCAAAACTCAGGACCATTAACAAACACTGCTTAGGATGACGAAACATGATCTCAGATGCTCCGAAAATTAGTGTCGGGAATCAGAACCAAATCTACCATCGTTTATCGGAGGACTTGTGAATGATTATCGATTATAATTGAAATACATACATTTTTAAAGTAATCACCAATTACAAGGGATTTCCACTATTTTTTTTTAAATTAATGTTATTTATATTTATAACTATTACTATCTTGCAATGAAATGGTTGTATGTGAGAAAGACACTGTAATAACACAACAAAAGTGGTTAAAATATTACAATGCACATAGCTTTACACTTTTGAGCACATGTTTATTCATAAATATGCATCAACTTTAATGAATAATTTACTTCATTCAAGTGTGCTATACCAAAAGAACAAATTCCAATTAATCGAAATTTTTTTTTTTACTATCGATAACTGTATTTAATCCTTCTTTTGATCGATTTTCCATTATTTTGGATCATCAGAGTAATAGTAAAAAGGCATCAACAGGATCAGGAATATGAACAACATGATCTTAGAGATTGTCAAGAATGTACTGTCAACCTGACAAAATATAAGGTCACAATATCAGCACTGACATGCTACTTCATAACACATTGTTATCACAGATATGACTGATACCTGTACATGCATAAACACAGCCACCAGCACCACTGAATCATTCCCAACATGGAAACATTCAAGTCCTACGGAATCCTACAAACTGAGATGTACACTAAGACATTAATAACCAAACAAATCAATTACTGGAACTGACTGTGTTAATGCAACCTGTAACCTGATGCAGACAGCATCAGCCACTGCAGGCACATCCAGTCAAAGTGCTTTCTCAATCAATAACAATTCTTCCATCATTCTGCTCAGTGTCCTAGATAGCTGCTACCCTGCTGCAAGAAGCCCTCACGACAGTAATGAGTCAGGCACTTATGACTGTACACGATTCCTTACATCACGCTTTGTACATCATTGCATCATCAAACCACCAAAACGAACATGATATGTTCTGCACATCCTGTTCCTAAAAGAGGAATTTACCTCTTAAAACTTGAACACTCACTGCCTGTAAACTATGTCCTATATTCTGTCAAAGAGTACCTTAAAGTTAATCTGTTGTGAAAAATTACTGAAATACAATATTGTACGGAATTAAAACTTCAGTATTACTTTTCAACATTGACACATTCTTTAAAATACTGAAACATCAACATTAGATACTTATATCAGTACAAAACAATATACTATATTGATAGGGATCTCAGGTTACGGTTTCAAGACTATATTGAGAATACGCATGTACATGTAACATTAGAAACTGATTTACTTACCTGTTTTTTATGTTACATAAGACTCTCATTGTAAACATTTAAGTGATTTACAGATTATTTGCTGTGCTTGACACAAGGACAAATAAGTGATGGGCCAAATTGTCCTTGTAAAGAGTGCAATGGCAAAATTCTGATCAGATTTCTTGGAGACATTTTAACATGTGGCCAGTTCTGTTATTTATAGGAATGTATCTGCTATCAATAACATCCAGAGTACAAGAAAGTTTCTATTCATTCCTGGGTAGATCCAAAATTTGGATAGTGTGATTTGGATTTCAGTTGAAAATTCCTGAAACCCCTAGGGAAGTTGATGATCACATTTCTTCAACATTTGATCACCAGTAATTAGCTGATGAAGACATGATGGAACTCTCCAAACTGAAAGGGGATTGGGCTCCTGATAATGTTTTACCTGTTTTCTCACAGGATAGCATTTATGCTAGTTATTGGTAAGTTTTCTTTGGGCTTTACCTACACTGCTATACTTGACAGTCCTGTCTAATGGTTAATGTAAACCATATAGACTTATTTTTGGAGATATTTCTACTGGCACATTGTTTCAGGTAACTTCTCATTAGCCATGTTCATGTGCTACCCCAGCTAGGTCATATTCACATATGATAATAAATAAGGAAGGTATTTCAACTCCAGAACATCATTCATAGTAGACGGGTTTGTGTATACATAATGGCTGCATTTAGTCATTAGGAAAAGATCTTCAAAGCATACAATGTTTTCGTACCTTCAGTTAGGGCTTGCTATGTACAGAGATCAATGAGCTCAATAACTGTTTACTAAATATTGTTGAATTATCAATAAATATCTGAGAACTAAGTTAGTGCATTAACGAAAGTGGGTGGATGAGTGATTAAAGTCACATTCAGCAATATCACAACAGTAGACATCAGAAGACGGCTACACATATTGTATCTATAAGGGAATTCCAACCCAAACTTTCAGCACAAGTTGACACTTTAACCACAAGGCTACCACACCACCCTGAAAAACTGAAAGAAAAGGTCCACCAATAATGCATGTATTATTACCAAGCCTCTATGAACAAAGCTGCACTTATATCAGTTAAGCATTACACCAACCAGTTATCTCTCTGTATTTAATAGAAATGATGGATTAAGTGCGCAACAAATGGAGGTTAACAAGAAAAAACAGTATTAAATTAATGAAAATTAACAACTACTTTATATTATAAGCGTGTCCATATGAACATGATGAAAGGTGTGAACAATTTGGATAAAACTGTCTTTCAAGAAATCAATATTATCAAAGGTGTCATGTGGTGAAATGTTATGTTATTACCAGTACTCTGTCATTTACACAAAAAGAGCCTTACAGCAGGCAGATTCCATGGATTTACTTTCTACATGAAACACTTTGTAAGCAAAACATCCAGCAATGTTAACTTTAACTCACCAGTTACATGCAAACATATTAAACTGTCTATTCGTGATGAATTCTCTCACAAGTCACATTCAAATATATTAGATTGTCTTTTCTTGATGAAAACTAAGTCGAGATTAAATGCAAGAGTAGGGACTCTGACAAAAAAATAACCCATCGATGAATGGTCATATTAATCATGTCATCTCATAATGGTTTCACAAGTTCAAATTATAAAACATAATATATTGGAGCATTAATTACGTGTGTCCCACAAGCTGTCACTATTACAATAAATAAACATGACAATACACAGGCAGCACAGCAGGATTTTGCTTTGATCGTGAACAATTTTAGTGTTGTTATCTGTTGACTACAGCCGTTACTGTATAGTTTGAGAACGGGACATTGGGAATAAGTGCATTATGTCTATAAAGTGATGTTTGTGAAATAAAGCCGACTGGATAACACAGTATGGTTTGAGCAATGAACACACAAACTTAAATTGTCGCATGAAACCTGAAAGGTACAAAACTTAAGCTGTTATCTTTAAAAACATCAAGGCAAACTCTATCAACAAAAGCAATATGTTCAGTGTTGTATGCTAAAAATTGCACATTAGGCTAAATGTAATATAGTAAAAAACATCAGGAAACCACAAACAGAAACCTATCGGATATTAAATCAATAAAAGTACATACTATGAAAATATACCTCTAGAATCCTTTGACATTGCAATATAAAACATGCTGGTACGCATGCCAAATTAATCAAATAAGAGTCAGTTTAATTAGCTTTGCCAACATATATTTATAAAAATTGGGTCAGGTTAGTTTGCTCCAGTTAGTGTCAGTTCCCCTGATCAGTATCTCAGTCAAGACAATGCATGCTACGTCTGTCTCCATAACGCACACGCAAATCAAAGAATCACTGGATACTTAAACAACACATTTCATTTATATTACCGAGATGCAACACAACAATTCAAGGGAGGTTGATGTGTGAATTCAGTATGTCAGCCGAGTGACAACATTCCGAGACAATATGGCGGCCATTTTCTACAGACAGCTGAGAAAAGGATTCAATACGTGTAATTTTTTTTCAACAATTGAAGTTTGACTGAAGAGAGCAAAAGATGTGATGTTAAGTGTTGTAACAGTCCTTGTTCATCTACAGTGTTTCATTTGTATGTCTGCTACGTTATCCGAGGTCGGAGCCTGAATTACGACCACTGGTGTGATTGAAAATGCGATAGTCTTGAAGATTCAAAATTTGTCCTATCCCACGACTATGCAAACATACAAGTGAATATCCCACATTCATTGTGAAATATCTGTTTATAACAATCACTTAAGATTCATACGATCTCACGGAATTTGTAAACAAACCAATATAAGACTGGTTTGTCCTCGAAGTCGTAATGCTGATTTTCAGTGCATGCGCAACAAAAAGGTTTTGTGATATAAATAAACTCATTGTATTTATGATATATATCTCACCTTTGATGACCAGACATTTTGGACTTGTTTGTTTTAGAAACAAGTTGTCAACAAATGAGCCAGAATGAAATACTGTCGATCACAACAGTTCCACAAATTCGTGAAACAGGGAACGCAGCTTTCAGACGACGATGACGGCCTACATGTTGAGACCTTGAGAAATAACCGTTCACTATCCAGTGGAAACAAACGTTAAAACAGTTAGTTAAAACAAGAAATAAAGGTTGATGGCATATCCATCTGAATTGTCAGGAGAGTCGCACAACAGTGAAATTCCTAGAACATAAAACGTGATGATAACAGCCTTGAATCGCCATTACAGTTGAGAATCCAAGTAAGGTTTCGCGAATGACAGCTACTGATAAGTGACGACTGCTAATACTGCTCTCTGTTTGCTAGCGGCCTCATTTGTTCTGTATCAGATATTTTAAGTGGATCAACACGATTTGAGACAAATGTGTTAAATATGATTAACATGATATTGCAGTTCTTACCCCTGAAAACTGGAAACATACTTCTAACATGACTGGCTAATTTCTGGTTAGCTTGAAATATATTTCACAATTGCATTTTGCAAATTTATGCAAATTAAAGACATGCTTATTTGAAATAGTATAGCCGCACCAGCGAGTTAACACACTTGAAACAAAGCGAAAAAATAGGATTTGAAGAAACATAAAGTGTACTGAATTTATGAACGTGTTTGGATATAAGTTTTTCAATATGAAAATAAGTATTTGGGTAAATGCAATAAAAAAATAAGTATTTGGGTAAATGTACGCCTGCAGATGGATTCTGTTGAATGATCATACATGGTGGGGCTGATGTATTGTACACAAGGCAGCTTCCAACCCCAAAATATGCATAAAAAGTAAAATTTAAAATATAGAGAGAATTAAAATAATACAATGATCAGCAATGTTTATATTTATGCGTTTGAATACATACAAATATATTATTGATGACGGTATTTAAAGACAAACAAAGGAGTAGCAACATTGATCAAATTTCGGTATTCACAAATTAATTACCAACAATACCTTTCGTAAAACACAAATATTTATAATAGGTTTATGAAATGAAACTACAAATAGAAGTAATCATCGTTTGCCCAAATATTTGATGCAATAATATTTGCAAGGTATCTTGTTTGAAAACTGACCTCGTTCAACAGTCTCACTTGCATCGCTTCATTGTTGCTTCATTACTTGTTAACTATTCAACCAAACGCTATGCATATGATAGGTCTTCTTCAGCTTGAAGGAAGACCTGTTGCTGTTATTATTCCATAGTTGCATATATTCTGATAATGTTGGTATATTGGGGGGTGTTCCTGTCTTTTGTTTTCCTTTCTATCATGGCTACAGTTGCTGCCGGGGCAACTCCAGTAATTGATTCACTGTTACGACTAGTCTTCAGGAGAATAGCATTTCATCGTATCACCCTGCACCAGCTGATTGAATGAGGGGAAAATGACATTCGAAAAAATTCCAGAACACTACCACAGTTTTATCAACTGCTGTTTATTTTCGAGCCGTTCATCTTCTATTCAATGACAGTTAAAATAAAAGTACCATGTGACACGAATTGTTTACAATTACATAAACATTGCGTTCTTTAAATAGACAAACACCGTAGCTCTGACGTCAAGCAGTCATGTGACCAAATTCGGCCGACTTGCAGCCTTTATGGTTGGTAATAATCCGTTAGCTTAGGGTAAAATACTTTTAGGTCAATATAAATTTTTTTCGTTAGCTAAGCGTTTCCCTATACTTTAAATATTTATGAAAAATAACAACAAAAATACAGTCATACATATCTGAAACACGAACAAATCTATGTATGATGCATGCACACTGGGACAAACACTACAAGTTGCGTATTCTCATAGTACAAATATATATCTTGCACAATGTACAAATGTCTTGACAACTTTGTTTCGAAAGATCACCACACAGTTTATAAAAGGCTTAAGGCGTGTAAATGTGCCAAAACCATTGCTATATTCACTTGAGGTACCATACAAATTTGCTGTAAGAATATCAAGTTGTCATGGTCATACAGTTTTAACGCCAGGTCTGAACTACAGGATTTTTACAGGTATTGTCATTATAGTTGCAGGTATATATACTCTTAAAAAAGTAGGGGAACCTGAACTTTCAATTTCGACAGGAAGTAAACGTTGACAAACGTTTCAAATGCAGACATCTTATGAACGCAGCACCATTTCCCTCTATTACCACCCCTCAACACAACGCATGATATGCACGTGCACAACGCAGTAGCCCCATACACATGCTTGGGGCCCCTTTCTTGATTTTGATGGTTTTCAAGAAGGTTGAGAAATCACTTAGAACATCAATTTTGACACTCATCTTGCATCACACACTTGTTAGTGTTTGTTTCTAGTAGTTTTAAAATGAAAATCGTACACGTGCAAATTACATGCCATGCACCAATCATCTTTCAAAAGCGACTGCATTCCAAATAGCTATGGTTGCAAGGAAGTGCAAATGGTGATGCATTCTCAAAATATTCAATATTATCATATCCACATCGATTGACTCCTATTATACTCCTAAATATTTTTAATCTTATGTAAAAAATGAAGCGACTCTACTTTTTTTTAAGATTATATCATAGTACCAGACATTTGGAAAATAAAATATAAGACGTTTATTAAATGATAAAAATCTTCAAGAATTTTACTTTTTCAATTGAAATTATACGATGTAGCGGTAGTAATGATTTTATGAAATGAATAATCCACAATATACTTTAAATTCAACATTTGTCAGTTTGAATAAACTACGCTTTCATCATAATGTTGAGAATTTACGTTAAATGTAATCATGCATTATATCATACAGAGAGGTTGTAGAATAGAGATACACATACGCATGCATGCGCGCGCGCACACATACACTAGAGGGAAAGTAATGACACCTCATCTGGTTCCTGTCTTGTTGTAGGTGTCTTTCCATGCCTTCCCAGGTGTGTTTCATGGAGGAGACTATACAGTAATGCTACGCTGCTATGCTGGAAGGGTGTTACAGCAGTGATGTAACCTAACGTTATGTTACAGACAACATGATCTCAAATTATTCATTCCGACAGCGTTCCCATTGCCATTAAACAATGGTGAATAATGGGTTATTGTTCGTGCCGTGATGCCATCCCACTTAACATCGCACTCAGCAATATTCCGCCTGTATGACCCTGATGAGTAAAAAAAAAATCAAGCCTGGACCAGACGATCCAGTGATCAACAACGAAAGCATCGATCCAGCAACTGGGATACGATGACATGTGTCAATCAAGTAAGCGAGTCTGACCACCCGATCCCGTTAGTCGTCTCTAACGACAACCATTGGTTGCTGAAGATAATTCTAACCGGGATTTTCACGGGTCCAACACTCATCTGACAACTGAGTAGGAACAAGCGTTGCAAAGCATTTTTTTAATGAAGAAATAACGATGCTGTCTCTTTGGTGAATGAAGATTTTTCTCAAGACAAGACAATGTCATTCTTCAAAGGCATTTACAGTACAAATTTTACGGATAGCAACTTCTTGGGTTTATTTTCACGACGTTTCGGGGCTTATCCTAGCCCCCTCATAAAATTTGTACTGTAAGACAAAGTCACTTCACGAGTTTGTGTATTGTCACATCATCGGGCATTGTTGACGTCATTCGAATCTCATTGCGACGTAAGACTTGGATGACGTGACAGTAGAAATGACGTCTTAGGATTCATTCGTAACTACTCGCACACTGTGGCGTGACAGCATGGAAAACTGAGTACGAGAGTGGATTGTATATACTGACGCTCGGATAAGAAAACTGGGTCCCGGTCTGCAAAGCGTTTGTGATGTTGTGAAGGGAGCCCCACTGGTCATACATAGTTGATAGAATGTCTGCCAGCATTTCGGTAGACCGGCAGTTCGAATCCTCGCCGCGTCATACCAAAGATTTTAAAGAGAACATAGGCCTGGAATGATCTACTGTTAATGTTTCAGACAGTTCATGGAAGGCTGCTCTCCAGCTTTGGAAAGCATGCGTTCATATCTGACTGACCAGAAGTCGCAGGCAGACACGTTTGGGTTGAACTTGAAGATCAGATTGGTTTTTACAAACCGGCACTGAGGTCCAGTTTGGATTAATTAATCGAGATACTTGTCAACACTTCACAAAACGTAGTTCACGATTTTGGCACAAACCAGGAGGGTATTCTTGGGAGATCTCTATATACTCTGTTTGAACCCTTGTTAGGATCTTTCTGCCATCTTAAGCCATCTTAACATCAGTAACATTGGAGTTAAGGAGTCAGTTATGTTTTCATTGTTAAAACCCGTATTTCAATAAACGGCATCCTAGAGTTCCGTGTATAATACTTATTTGTACTTATCATCATAGGTGTTAGGTGTGCTTATACAGATACCATTGTAAATACTCCGTCATGTTATCTTGAAGGTTATCCTGATACGTTTGTCTTATTACCTGTCACAGACGTGACTAGGAACCATGATCAAATCCTAACATACATGCTAACCTATCTTGATCTATCTTCAGCTGCGACACATGGTGGACAAGACGATAATTTTACTACTTTGTGTTTGGTTATTATATTGTCATGTCTTCATATATATCCACTGTTGTGCTAGCTGTCTGTAATTTGTCATCACTGATGCTTTCAGGTGGGCACTAAACAAGCGTCACTGTCTTATCCCTTATGCATTTCTGTTGACCAAATGGAAATTGGAAAAGTATAGTGACTGGAAAAACAGGCTAGGGGCGTAAGAAGGCAGAAGGGATAGGGTCGATAAGGTCAACTGGAACAACTGGAACCAATTGTTTGCAACGTCGAGCTTCATGAAGGTGTGTGATGGAACTGGTCTTTCACTCGCTCACGTTCTGAACAACGAGAATGTATCGCTCAGCGAAAGAGAATAGCGTTTTCTTTGTTGTGTTACATGTTATACACGCTTCCTGCTAAAACACAAAGTTCCATGACACTGTCTCTTTCTACTAGGCATCATGACCTAGGAACAGACATGGTGAGAGACCACGCGGACAACAACAATGCAGCAGACCTGATGTTGAAATGTCCTGGAATTCCACATGTCTTAGATACTAATGACACCTGTGAGTCCAGGCATCACAGGTACACACCAGACGGTGTTAAAGGACTAATTAGTCTCTAGGCACCATTTCTGGCGGCGGCCAATACAATTCTTGGCTTTGATAGCCGAGTCAGCATCGGCAGCAGGTGCTTGGAAACAAAGAAGGGATGGTGTCCGACAAGCCACCACAGACTGACCCTTAGTCCGTCTCACAGTCCCTGAATCACGTTATTCTGTCCAGTGCCAAGCCTTCTGTGCAGTGTTGAAGCCTTAAATGAAGCAAGTCTAGATTTCCTCAGGTTCAAAATCTCTGGTCTCACTGGGGCTCCTTTTCATTTAAAATGGGTTTGCGTTATACTTATCAAAATTATATATAGTCGGCCTTAGTCTAACTGACCCCACGGAGTCAGCGTTAACGCGTCTGGTCTATCTATCGCCATCTGTCTATCTCATCCCAGATACCCAGATATCCGGGTTAGAATTGATCTTCAGTTACCAATGCTTGTTGTAAGATACAGCTAACGGGATCCAGTGGTAAGGCTCGATCACTTGGTTGACACATTCCATCGTATCCCCATCGCGCAGATCGATGGTCATGCTGTTAAACACTGGATTGTTTGGTCCAGAAGCAATCATTTACAGACCGCCTCCATACAGCTGGAATATCGCTACGTAAGACTAAACTCACTCACTCTGACTCATCGCATGCAATATTGTCTTCAGATGGTGTTTCCACCAAGCTAGGTCTGCTTTACGGCCACGTGGAGGCAACATTACGTGTGTTGTCTCCGTCGACCAGTTGATCGCAATCTTGGAATTGTCCCAGGCGTTACGTGGTAGCTTGGTATCAGTTCTGCAGATGCACCAATCGGATATGATTGTGGATAACTAGACTGTGACAAGTCACGAAAAGATGATATTGTGTTTATCTAAATATTGAAATGCCTGGCAACTACGTACTGCAGACTTAAGAAATATTTAGAAAGTTGTGGTGGGAAGTTAAATAACTGCTGACAGTATTTTTAAAATAAATGAATTATCAAGCCTGATACAGCTGGTCACTCCTAATGTTTTCAAACTTATAGACAACAAAATTGTTTGAACATCGTCTTCATTCTTGAATAGGATATGTGAGAAGATAAGAGCCCACCGTCCCGACTCTTTCGTCAACCACATGTGCAGATATGAACGATCAACCTCCGTTGATCATGAAGAGGTATATCACAGACTAATATTTAAAACTACCTGTAGGACCCAAATTGTGAAAACCCAGAACCATGAAGTCAGTCTATGGATGAACACGAATGTTTGACAGTACATAAAGTAGCCGGTTTGTTATATAAATAGCAATATTTAGTGACAGTGCAAACTAGGAACATTTACAATCCACCCACACATACACCCGCTGCTTGTCACTGTTTGAGTCGGGGCGACCCAGCGACCAGTCATCACAGGATACATATACTCGCACGATAAAGATACGATTTGAACGTGCCGAGCTCTCGGTTTTGTCCCGGGATACATCACACTCGTCGACGATGAACTACTTTGTTGTTAATCCACACCTCGGTGATAAACCCAATTCTCGCTACGGTGACCGGCCGTTTCGTCCACCGTACATTTCGTCCAAAAACATTCGTCCACCGAAGACGATCATCGATTTCGTCCACCGCCAAGAAGCTGAGATAGTGAATAAATACTTAACTTACAAATACCTAGAGGGGTTTGAGTTTACTTTTTTCACCCCTTTCACCTTTCTTCACATAACTGACAATGTCACGATGAACATGCTCATGTGTGAAGATTATTATGGGCCAAATTTGCTTGTTTGCCAACCCCTCCTCTGTAAGGAACTAAATGTGTTTAAGAAGGGATAATCAACAACAATCATCTCTACATAGCCTCCCTGGTTTAAGTGACAATATACATATATGTATATGTCGCTGTTAAAACACCAGACAGGTCAATAACAGATCTTAACTACTATTTGTACAAACAATTTAACACACTATGCATCACTCCGACCGACCTGAATCCCGCGCTACTACCATTGTTTTGAAACATCCAAACCCTTCTAGCTATTTTTGTCTAGGCAACCCTTTGGTACGCCAACTAATGCATGTGGTGTTCAAAATGAACGAAAATCAAGCACGAAACGATCATTCTCTAATATTCTCTTGTTTATAGTTTGGTACTAATGTTATACATTGTTATGTTTATCAGGGAAATGTACCAGAATCGTATTATTCATTGTTCACAAATATTTTCAAAAGGACTCCAAACGAGAATAATAATTCTTGCCACAACATTTGAAAAATTTGGTAACACATGCGATTTTCAACAGCGTTCATCGATGCATATTGTAATGCGGTGGCGTGTCAGTTTTTTCATAAACATGCGTGACTACTGGTAATGTCATATGGTACGTTAACACACTGCCAAAGCCCAGATTACCTGTACCAGGCTACAGGCGAGCGGGGTAAAACGGAGAGATACAGTGGCGGAATGAGTGTAACAATGGAGGTAATAATTCAGGACCTCTTGGGACACAACGACCAGGTCATGTTTCCCAATCCACCAGTTATTGACATTCAAGGTGTATTACATGCAGTTGTAAAACGTTATGCACATCATATATATCAGCAGGGAATACAAAAAAAATCCATGCAGGTGTGAACTGTACTTACATCGTGTTACCCATTATAAAACAGAACGTAAACCATGATAGATAGAACGGACAGATAAACCATTACAAAATAGAACAGACAGGTAGACTATTACATGATAGACACAATAGACAAACTATTGCATGAGAGACGGAGCAGGTAAACTATCACAGACAGACAGGTAAACTATTACATGATAGACAGAACAGGCAGGTAAACTATTGCATGATAGACAGAACAGACAGGTAAACTATTGCATGGTGGACAGAACAGGCAAATTTTACATGATAGACAGAACAGACAGGTAAACTATTACATGATAGACAGAACAGACAGATAAACTATTGCATGGTGGACAGAACAGGCAAATTTTACATGATAGACAGAACAGACAGGTAAACTATTACATGATAGACAGAACAGACAGATAAACTATTGCGTGGTGGACAGAACAGGCAAATTTTACATGATAGACAGAACAGACAGGTAAACTATTACATGATAGACAGAACAGACAGATAAACTATTGCGTGGTGGACAGAACAGGCAAATTTTACATGATAGACAGAACAGACAGGTAAACTATTGCATGGTGGACAGAACAGGCAAATTTTACATGATAGACAGAACAGACAGGTAAACTATTACATGATAGACAGAACAGACAGATAAACTATTGCATGGTGGACAGAACAGGCAAATTTTACATGATAGACAGAACAGACAGGTAAACTATTACATGATAGACAGAACAGACAGATAAACTATTGCGTGGTGGACAGAACAGGCAAATTTTACATGATAGACAGAACAGACAGGTAAACTATTACATGATAGACAGAACAGACAGATAAACTATTGCGTGGTGGACAGAACAGGCAAATTTTACATGATAGACAGAACAGACAGATAAACTATTGCGTGGTGGACAGAACAGGCAGGTAAGCTATAACATATAGGTGTGAACAGTACCTACACCGTCTAATCCACGATAGACAGAACAAACAGGCAAACCTTTACATGAGATAGAATAAGCTGTTACATGACAGAACAGAGAGGTAAAGTATTACATGGTAGACGGAACAGGTAAACTATTTCATGATAGACAGAACAGACAGGTAAACTATAAAATTAAGGTGTAAACAGTTCCTACAAGGTGTAATCCATGGTAGCCAGAACAGAAAGCCAGACCATTACAGAACAGACAGGTAAACTATTACATGAAATACAGAACAGACAGGTAAATGATTACATGCAGGTGTGAACAGTTCCTGCGTCGTGTTGGAAACAGTTAACAGTTGATGCAAGACGTGCAGTTGGTGACATTGGTACTCGTATGATACCTCATGCAATAAATGAATACATGTCGGACAGACAGACATGAACAGACAGAGCAGACAGGTAAACTATTACATGACAGATAGAACAGACATGTAAACTATTACATGACAAAGAACAGGCATGGAAATTATTACATAATAGACAGAACAGATAAACTATTCCATGGCAGATAGAACAGACAGGTAAACTACAACATGTAGGTGTAAACAGTACCTACATTGTGAAATCCATGATAGGCAGAACAGGTAGACCATTACATGACAAACAGAACGGACGGATAAACTATTACATGACAGACAGAACAGCCAAGACAGACAGGAAATGATTACATGCAGGTGTGAACAGTTCCTGCGTCGTGTTGAAAACAGTTAACAGTTGATGCTTGACGTGCAGTTGGTGACACTGATATGATACCTCGAGCAATAAATGAATACATGCTGGTAATAAACATCTCAACCATTCACCTGCACCTCCAGTCGTAACTCTGCTCCTGTTCTGTACTGAAGCCCATTGATGTAAAGTAAATCTGTCCCTAAAGAGAAACATCTTGTTAATGGTACAATACAGGGCGCCAGTCTGTTAGAGGGACAATAACCCACGGATCTACACGGATCACTGCAAACAGCACCCGCTACTACACCTGAAACCAAACAGCTATGTATGATAGCATTGCTAAAACAGCTGTTGTTGGAAGTGCTGAATACACCAGCTGTTGCTGGTAGTGCTGAATACACCAGCTCTTGTTGGCAGTGCTGAATGCACCAGCTCTTGTTGGCAGTGCTGAATGCACCAGCTGTTGTTGGCAGTGCTGAATGCACCAGCTGTTGCTGGCAGTGCTGAATTCACCAGCTGTTGTTGGTAGTACTGAATACACCAGCTGTTGTTGGTAGTACTGAATACACCAGCTGTTGCTGGCAGTGCTGAATACACCAGCTGTTTTTGGCAGTGCTGAATAATCAACTGTTTTTTACAATGCTGAATATACCAGCTGTTTTGGGCAGTGCTGAATATACCAGCTGTTGGTGGCAGAGCTGAATACACCAGCTGAGGTTGACAATACTGAATATATCAGCCGTTGTTGGCAGTGCTGAATATACCAACTGTTGTTGGCAGTGCTGAATATACCAACTGTTGGTGGCAGTGCTGAATATACCAGCTGTTGTTGCCAGTGCTGAATATACCAGCTGTTGTTGGCACTGCCGAAAATACCAGCTGTTGTTGCCAGTGCTGCACTAGTTTATATAGAAAACGAATGGGATTTTTTTAAAGGAAAATATAGTTACAATAACTAAATATTTCTTAATTCTGATTATTGTCACATGTTTTAAGATTCTTACATTTTCCAATTTGAGATTTCAGTTGAAACATTAGTGAAGAGGTGTACCTGTTAAATAGCTCTTTATTCTCTCTTCTTTCTACCTCGCATACAATTATATTTTTCCATTTTTAAGGTTGTGTGAAAATACGTCTTATCACTGATATTATTGTCTTTAGCACAGGCGGTAGGCTGTCACATGTCAGAAACAGCCCTAATCTATCACCTGCAACAACTTCATATCTAGTCGCCGCTCATACTATGAACAAAGACATTTAGTTTTTTCAAGCTTCGCCTACGTAGCATAAACACACCGATGAAACTGAAACATGTGAATGTGACCGCACACACATATAAGGCAAGCACCCTTCATACAACTTTATTTAGCCATTCATGAATACACGTTTGTATTTCAGATCCTGTGTATAGTAATGCAGTGTCTACAGACGGATCCGGTGTACAGTAATACAGTGTTTAGGGACACATCCTTTGTACAGTATTACAGTGTCTATGGACACATCCTGTGCAAGTAATACAATGTCTAGGGACACATCCTATGTAATACAGTGTCTAGGGGCACATCCTGTGTACAGTAATACAGTGTCTAGGGGCACATCCTATGTACAGCAATACAGTGTCTAGGGACACATCCTATGTACAGTAACGCAGTGTCTAGGGACACATCCTACGTACAGTAATACAGTGCCTACGGGCACATCCTATGTACAGTAATACGATGTCTAGGGGCACATTCTTTTACAGTAATACAGTGTCTAGGGGCACATCCTGTGTACAGTAATACGGTGTCTAGGGGCACATCCTATGTACATTAATACAGTGTCTAGGGGCACATCCTATGTACAGTAATACGATGTCTAGGGGCAGACCTGTGTACAGTAACACAGTGTCTAGGGGCACATCCTATGTGCAGTAATACGGTGTCTAGGGTCACATCCTGTGTACAGTAATACACAGCTTGGCGACTCTCGCGTTTCCACAACTGGTTCATCGTTACATTATATACTTTCCAGCTATTTCTATTTCATCCAACGTGCACATTTTAGCCTGAGACAAGAGCCCATCCTAACTACTTCACTTCCGCCTCACCATACATGCCAAAACTGGGATTCCTGGTCTCTGAACGTCAACTGAGTCAGTATCCGTTTTAAACTTGTTCCCCCAAATCACCTCAAAACGCGCATGCATGTAATGGTCACGCAGTACGATGGAGGGCATGAAGCGCATGTTCAGCTTGATGGGGTTCTTGAGACAAACTCAGCGGCCTCGGCATAACAAGTCATATCATCACACTCATCAAAGGCCCTGTTGAGAGCGCCCGGGGCCCCCCGACAACAGCGATAAGGATGCCCGTGTCGTATTTAATGCAGTTCTCACACCACAGGTTGTCAATTAATATAACAAGCAGCACTTGCCCCGTCCCTGCACGACCACACTAACACAATCTGCTCACACTCTTCGGTGTGTTTTTGGCTTGTTTTTATCATCTAAAACTGTGGTAATTTCACGACCTATGATATATTCATCGTCATTTTCAGGCTCCTCAAATCTAGTGATTCATTTAGATTGTTGAGGCCATTAAGCGGTTCTTCTGTTTTGATTTTTCAAGCTCAAAGATAAGTTCTGGTGTAAGATATGCACATTATTGCTACAGTTCTTGTTTCTTGTAACTGTTTCCTAAAGCACTTTCTCAGTCTTAAATATTGATTTTAATAATTTATTTAAAATGGATTGTGGATTTCATTTTGATGAGAATACTTTTCAATGAATATTTCAAGATTATGGGTTAATAGCTATAGCAATCGATCATAACAAGTTTTTCTCAAATAGGGCATTTGCCTGTTGTTGATAATCGAGATCAGTCAGTGTAGTCCGCCCGGGGAGGCATGCAGGCGTCCTTCTGCCACGCGTGCTATGACGTCAGTTAGTTCAGGTGTGACAGGTCTTGTGTTGGGAAAACAGTGTTACGAGATGCAGTTGTGGGACATAAGGTGTTAGAAGGTTTCTGATTGGTCCTCAGGCCATTATATAGTTTAAGTTATAGTGACACCCCTCCCCCCACCCCCTACCCCACCATATTATTGTCATTGAAATTACATGTGATCTCGGTCATAACTGTAATCAAATAATTGTGAAACGACGAAATTTAATCAAGAATCATGCACGCAGACGAATGTCAGTGAATGTTAATCATTAATGTGTTATTTATCAACCACCAGTCTAATTTGGGCGTTATGACAGCGCCGCTGCCAAAGTAGTATTTGAAATGTGAAACACAAGAAATAAGAACTCTTGGTTGTGCTCTTGTCTCTTTCATCCTGCTTCTCACTGGTTCTAGAAGGCCACTGAATCTAAAGATATCCATTAATATCGATCTTGGCTCAATATAGACTCCGACGGTAATAGTTGTCGCTCTCGGGCGGGCGGTGGCTGGGTAATAGGGCTGACTTAAGTGAACTTCTGTCTTTGACTCACAAATGTTGAGCGTTGAAATCTCAGGAAAAGATTGTTCCGGCTGCGTATTGGTGATGTCCTTGGGCGTTGTGTTTTGATGTCCGTTGAGTGTATGCAAAACGACAGCACGGGTCATTACACACCCTTGCACATATGGAGAGAAGAGTTGGCTCGACAGAAACAATACAGGGATCGGTGAACAGCGTAATGAGTGCTAAAGCAATATAGTGTTCGTTGTAACCAAGCATGGCACCATTAAGTTCATTTACCAACATGATGTCCATTTACCAGCACGTTGTTCATTCTGCCAACAGGGTCCTCGTTGTACCAAAATGGTGTTCATTTACCAACTTGGTGTTCATTTACCAGCTTGGTTTTCTTTTACTAACATGGTGTTCATTTACTATCTTGGTGTTCTCTTTCTAACAAGGTGCTCATTTACCATCTCGGTGTTCATTTACTAAGTTAGTGTTCATTCACTAATATGGTGTTCATTTACCACCTTGGTGTTCTTTTGCCAACTTGGTGTTCATTTACCATCTTGGTGTTCATTTACCGACATGGTGTCCATTCACCACCTTAGTTTTTTTACCAACATGGTCATCTTTTACCAACCTGGTGTTCCTTTACCATCTTGGTGTTAATTTATCAACATGGTGTTCATTTACCTACTTGGCGTTCATTGCACAAGCATGGTGTGTTCATGTACCAACCTGGTGTTAACTGTTCCAACAAGGTTTTCATTGTACCAACATGGCGCTCCATTACCTTCACAGAAAACATCCACCAGGATCTCGCGATATGACATCCACCAGAACCTCATGGCGTGATAGGAGACATCCACTAGGAACTCGTGTCATGGTAGAAGACATCCACCAGGATCTAGCGGTATGACAGAAGATATCCACCAGAACCTCATGACGTGATAGGAGACATCCACTAGGAACTCGTGTCATGGTAGAAGACGTCCAACAGGATCTAGCGGTATGACAGAAGATATCCACCAGAACCTCATGACGTGATAGGAGACATCCACTAGGAACTCGCGTCATGGTAGAAGACATCCACCAGGATCTAGCGGTATGACAGAAGATATCCACCAGGACCTCATGACGTGATAGGAGACATCCACTAGGAACTCGCGTCATGGTAGAAGACATCCACCAGGATCTAGCGGTATGACAGAAGATATCCACCAGAACCTCATGACGTGATAGGAGACATCCACTAAGAACTCGTGTCATGGTAGAAGACGTCCAACAGGATCTCTCGGTATGTAAGGTAGACTTAACCTACTTCGAAGGAACGATAAGGCCGAAAACATCTACCATGAAGTAGTTTGATGACATAAAACCTCTACCAGGGCCTTGTTTTATCAGATCAGGCATATCCAAGGATCCAAGTGTAAGGCAGAAGACATCGCGTTGTAAGGAGGAAGGTATCTGTCAATACTTAAAACACAGAGTACACCTAACAGAATCTCGTTTTAAGGCAGAAGGCAGCTATCATCACCTCATTGTAAGGCAGAAAACATGTAACAGAACCTCCTGTATGCCCGAAGACACCGTAAAGGAACTTTCTTTTTATTGCTTTGAAGCCCATTACATTCAACTTATTGCAAATCAAACGTACAGACAAAACACGAAAGAACATAACATAAGATCAATGTTTCTGAGGCTTTTGTCAATCGATCTGAGAAAGCACAGACGCAACCCAAACGGTATGCCCGCACTGCATTTGTACATTAAATGCGCTCCGGCATGACTGTGACCTAGTACTTGGGCAACTTCCTGGGTACTCAGATAATCACCCTTTAAATCAATCACAATGCTTGACGGACTGTTCCTTGACGATGATGCTGTTTTGTGTCTGAGATAGTTCGCCGCAATAAACGAATGAAAGTATAAATAGACGAATTTAGAATCACTCGTGGGTGTGTTGGAGGATCTGGTTTACTGGTCCGGTAACTGACCTTACACACCTTTCATACTACATTAGTGATGAGACTCCCTGGATAGCGATTGAACTTCCGGTCTAGTATACTTCGCTAATGATTGACCTTACAGTGCTTCTGTACTAGCTTTGTGACGGAGCTGCCTGGCTAGTGATTGACAGGTCTAGTGTGCTACTCTCATGACTGAGTTTACTCAGTCTAAGTAAGCTTAGTCTCAGTGTATTTCGTTACACTCCACCACTGAGTCTAACAAAACCTGGTAGAAGGTCGCGTCAGGTAACCCTTGAGCTACTTATAACCGTCCAATCGAACGCGAGACGGTTAAATAGATTTAACCAATCAAAAAATGGCTACTATTTAGGGATCGGAGGGACTTTCAAAATACTCAGGTTACGGACACAGATCTCTCCACAAACAAAAATCTGTATATATTTGTGTGTGTACTTTTATTCCTCTTGAAGAGAGTACAATGAATTAGAGTCAGTATATTAAATAATAATTACAGTAAAAATGTGTCAATGCGATAATGCGACATCCGCGAAAATTAAGATGCATGTGTCTGTAGATGTAAGTTCAAATCATACAGTCCTCGGACTATCACTCTGGAGTAGTCCATGGATATCTCAGAGTCCAGCTCTATGGGAGGCTTACATGACAGTAGACTGGTGGTCAGGTCATAGTCTGCTTTGACGTGTAGTTTGGCACTACACTCTACTGGTGAGACACATATGATTTTACACCACAAATCATCTCGGAAGTCCTCTAAACTGGTGCAGTGACATATGTGGTGAATGAGGAGGTCATCATGCGTCTTACCGCACATTGCACATTGTCCACAAGCAGCTCCCGGCCTCCATGCGGCACAAAGGTTCACCACGAATCTGGCAGCAGGCTTCAAAGACGGGTACACCTTTGCAACCTTCCAGGCCCTGTGAGAGGTGATGTCCGTGTGAATGTCCAGGAACTGACGTGTGTCTGGGTCTGCAGTCAACCGTTGCTTCCACGCTTCTAGTTCATATAGCCTAATTGTATCTTTTACTTTCCTTTTCGGTTTTCCATGACTTTTGGGCCAGAAATGAACCCGAATATAACACATTTTTCAAGGTCATCTAACAGTCCATACTTTGAAAGTAATCTGTATATATCGTGGATAACGCCTGAGCTGGATGCAGCACAGTTGTAACGGTGAAGAGACAGTCTTGTCAAAAACAGCTTCTTTGGAAGGAGGTGGTTTGCACAATGACAAAGATGACCCAGGAAAAACAGTTTTCTTGTATTTATGCAGGCTTCTATAGGGAGCCAACCCAGTAGGGAATTAGCTATGTCCGTTCTCGTGCGATGAGGAAGGCCTTGTGCTTGTTTTAGAGCAAAACGTTGAGCTCTTTCAAGAGCAGTAAGTTCATGAGAGGACATTTTTTCGACCAGAGTTCACAGCCAAAGAGGGCTTTCGGGATGCAAACAGACTGAATCAGTTTAGAGCTAGTTAGGGGATTCAGTGCTTTAGCGTGGAGACCTGAGCTAACGAGTGCAGTAGAGGAGGACCTCAGTTTGGAAACTGCATCAAGTGTCCTCTCCCATGTAGTGGTGGACGATTCCAGGATGATCCCAACGTGTTTGATCACTGAAGTGGGCGTGATTACTTTGCCATAGAGTCGAAGTTCCTTCAAGTCCATCTTCTTATTTGAGAACCTCATCAGTTTGCTTTTAGAGGGCGAGAATGTGAATCGCCAACTCGCACTATAACTCTCACATACTGATAGCATGTGCTGCACACACGTTGAAACCGGACTCACGATAGTTATGTCGTCTGCTTGAGTTGGGGATGAGATCTGTAGGTCAAGGACTATTGCACCTTTGTTACTGGAGGACAGTTGCTCGAGGAGTTGATTTATGTATAATAGGTAGAGTTTCGCAGAGAGCACACTGCCTTGTCGAACACCTCTGAACAGTGGAAACCATGAAGATACTTGGTTATTAACCAAAACACAACTTTCCATTGAACTATAAATGTTGTCAAATATTGTCCACAATCTGTCAGAAACTTCTATATTGTGTAGTCTGTACATAAGACCAGGGTGCCATACTGTGTCAAAAGCGTTTGAGCTATCTAAGAATACAACATATAATGAGTCTGATCTCTCCATGTAGTGGTTTATAGTTTCTTGCACGATGAAGGATGTGTCACAAGAGGACAATCCTTTCATAAAGCCGCACTGTTGTTTGGCTGGGAACATTTTACTGTCAGTGAGTTCGGGTATCCTTTTGCTGATGACCATTTCAACAACTTTGTAGATAACTGGCAGTAGAGTAACGCCGCGATATGAGTCTGGAGAGGTACGGGGTTTCTTTCCTCCTTTATATATTGGCACAATTACGCCTTTCTTCCATTGTAAAGGGGTGTATCCGGTGTCCAGTATGATATTGAAGAGGCTGGAGAGCATGTTGTATAAGTACTTCCCACCATGTTTGAGGTGCTCGTAGAAGATATTGTCAAGACCACATGCTTTGTTGTGTTTAGGTCTATCTCCTTTTCATTTGTAAAATTGAAACTGATAGATTTTCTGGAATGCTTCAGACTGAGCCTAATCTCGTTGACACGTTTTTCGATATCCTGCCGAAATTCTGCATCAAAATGGGAGTCACTATTGTCGGCAACGATTTGTTGCATATGGTGTGACATGGCTTCACAAATCTCTTTATCATCCCGTATTTTCCTGTCCCCCACTTCAAGGGATACAATCTGTTGCTTCTTGTTGTTACGACGAAAGAATGACCAAAACATTTTCTGGTCAATCTCCTCAGTACTGTCGATTTGGTTGAAATAATCTGCTTCATATTGCGAAGATGCCTCTCGGAGTTTGTACCTAAACGCATCTTTGGCTTCTTTGTATGCTCTGTAGGATTGCTGTTCTGCGCCTCTTGGTTGTCCATCAATGATCCAATCCGATCGTTTGTCTAGCATGTGTTTGTGGTTACTGACACAGATCTCTCCACAAACAAAAATCTGTATATAACACAGTTATTTGACCAGCAGTATATACGCTTTGGGGTTTCTGATGACATGGTTACCATTAGCTAATATTTCCGCAAGATGACATCCTTGAATATTGTCCAAAACACTATTTTCAGGGACTGTTTACTCACCGTTGTCATGGTTGTAAAGTGCGCCGTGTGTATCACCCGGAAGGGATCGTACACTAAATAGCATTCGGAATTGTTCGGGTACGAACCTTTTCGAGATAAAAAGTTCAAAAGGTATGTGCGGAAGTCCACTTTCGCGATTTGGTAAGCTGTGTTCTCTTTGGTCAATCTCAAAGGTTACCTGACGCGACCTCCCATAAGGTTTTGTTAGACTCAGTGGTGGAGTGTAACGAAAAGTACTGAGGATATGTTTACTTAGACTGGAGTTTACTGAGCTTTTATAGTAAGTTAGTGATGGGGCTCCGTGGCTAGTGATTGAACTTCCGGTCTAGTATGCTACGCCAATGACTGACCTTACAGTGCTTTTATACTAGATTAGTGATGGAGCTCCCTGGCTAGTGATTGAACTTCCGGTCTAGTATGCTACGCCAATGGCTGACCTTACAGTGCTTTTATGCTAGATTTGTGATGGAGCTCCGTGTCTAGTGATTGAACTTCCAGTCTAGTATGCTTCTCTAATGACTGAGCTTTTATACTAATCTAGTGATGGAACTACCAGTCTAGTATATTAATTTGGAGAATGAGTAAAACTGATTTAGTGATTGAGTTCCCTGTACATGTATGTTGGTAAAGTGACTGAATTACAAGTGCTGGCAAACTGTTCTAGTGACTGAACCAGAAGTGCTTGTAAACTGGTCTAGTGATTGGGCTCTTAGTACGAGTATCTGGTTTGGTGATTGAGCAGTATATCAAATACACCCACCCACTCAGCAGGGCCGGTAGCTACAAAATGTTACCAGCTCAAAAGTATATTTAACCAGACAGGACAATCCAAAGACGTTTACTAAAGTTTTCACTCAGATATATGGAACATGTTATCTACAGTTTTCTCCAGACAACCTTAACTGTCTCGGACGGTCGGGCGGGCCTTTTTCACATATTGCTAACAGTGCCTGAATACTGATTTAGTTATTGAGTTGTCGTGCGTGTACAGGTGTACTGGTATAGTGATTAAGCTTTCTGCATGCGTGTAACGGTCTAGTAATAGATCTCTCATTGCTTGTATAATGGTCTAGTGAGTGTTGAACGGACCAGTGATTGAGCTTCCGCTGTGTGTATAATGGCCCAGTAATTGATCTTCAAATGTATCCTGTATCATGATCCAACGGAGCTTCCAATGCATGTATCTAGGTTCAACTGAGGGGCTACGAGGTCAAGAATAATTGTTCAAGCCATGGAACTTTCACTGCACAGATCATTTGCTTGCATAATGGTCTAGTGAAAGTACTTTCAGTGTGTGCATACGGGTCTAGTGAAGGTACTTTCAGTGCGTGCATTATGGTCTAGTTAAGGTACTTTCAGTGCGCGCATAATGTTGTAATAAGGCACTTTCAGTGCGTATATATTGATTCTTGTCAACGGTTGCATCTCTACTGACCTTTCACCTTAGGACAAAGGTCAAGTGGATTTTCTGACCATCACACACTGTCGAGAATTATACACTGATTAATTATGGCTCAAGTTTACAATTTGCAATAATAACCCACTGGACAGTCTTCCCTTATGATGATGGGGTGTTTCGGAGTTTTTCTATAAACGTGAAATAAGGCGAGTACAGCAGATACCTAAGGCGAGTATAGAAGAAAACTATGGCGGGTACAGAAGAGAACTAAAGTAAGTACAGAGAGGACTAAGGCGAGTATAGCAGAGGCCTAAAGCAAGTACAGAGAGGACTAAGGCGAGTACAGCAGATACCTAAGGCGAGTACAGCAGATACCTAAAGCGAGTATGGAAGGGAACTAAGTCGAGTATAGCAGAGAACTAAGGCGAGTACAGAAGAGAACTAAGGCGAGTATAGCGGAGGACTAAGGCAAGTACAGAGAGGACTAAGGCGAGTACAGCAGATACCTAAAGCGAGTACAGCAGATACCTAAAGCGAGTATGGAAGGGAACTAAGTCGAGTATAGCAGAGAACTAAGGCGAGTACAGAGAGGACTAAGGCGAGTACAGCAGATACCCAGGGCAAATGCAGCAAAAAGCTAAGGTAATAACAGCAGTGAACTAACGAGAGTACAGGGGAGATGTTCAATGCTTTCACCTGCCCTACTCTGAAAGATTTGCACCTACCCTCTGTATCAGATGGAAAACGTATTTATGAAAACAGGAACAAAGAATCCGCGAGTGAATATTTCTTCTCAATTCCGAAAAGGGTACAACAATAGTTGAAGAATTTTCAGGTTGTTTTCGGACCACATGACATGCAAAGAAAACAGAGGGATATCTATTTTTGACACAGTTTGCACGTCTGTTTTTTCGATGTATGCCTCGATGAACCGAAATAAATAATTCAATGCTCTGATGTGAGAATTTCAGACAAAAATAGTTCGCCTTTGTTTATGCCGTTTGGTCAAGACCAGCGTTTTGGTTCTCTTTGTGGTACAGCAAGTAAAGGGAAATAACTCTAAGGACTGAGTGGTTTAATGTGTGTTGTTCACATCGTGCCTTAATCTCACAATCCCTCAGCTCTATATCCAGAAACTAAGCGTTAGTCTAATAGAGTCACTGATACTTAAATGCTCTATGAGTGCAACTAAGTATTAAGAACAAAGTTTGGATAGGCATGCAATTCAGTTACATGTTTCGATGAGTAAACATAAACAGTATGCCTGAATGTAACACAACCCATATCTACACTCTATCTCTCACTTCCATCCGCCCAAACACTTTCTACAATGTAAAAAACTCAACAGCAAATTTACATTTCCAAGCTCACTGTGGCTGCAAAGTAAATTCATGTACAGTTATTCGTATTTATCAAGGTGTTTAAGTTCTAGGAATAATTGGTAAAGTATGCAAACCAAGAGGTTGCATTTTATGCCTTTTAGCAAATGTGATAAAATCGGTCAGACAAGTGGTCAGCAAGGGTTCTTCTGACTCGTCCAAAATATGGAGAGTCTGAAGGCTGCACTGAATGCTAAGCCAATGTAAAGTAACACATGTACTATTGTTTAAAGAAGGAAATCTACATAAGTGGGCAAAACACGGACTAGGGATATAAAGGCGCCAGTCTCTTTCAGGGACAGTGTGCTGGTCATATTTATATTTTCAAAATTATCATTTAATCTATTAATTATTATCCTCTAGACTTGTGCGAGTCTATAAATTTGCCCCCTTGCGCATTGTTGAGCCTAGTGGCGAGAAGAATATATTTTCAGGGTGCTTCACTCGGTTCAGCATTCTATCGCTTGGCAAATTCTTGAAAGCGGCGAGTCACATATCGATTGCCCGGAACTTGACCATGGCATTGGTGTCCTGGGATAAGTGTTTTCATACTTGTTTCTAGATGTATAGATGCTCTAAACTGTCTGTATTGTAGAGAGAAGCCGGTGCAGGTTTTGGGAAAACAACGAGGGATGTACATAATACCCATCACACAAAGTAATTTGGTCGAGGGTACAGGTAAAAGGCGCCTTATCAAAGATGGGAGGACTACACCCTTGTATCCCACACTGGAACCGCGCGTGGTGAATATCGCCAAGACGTTACAATGTGGTCGGAGTTGTTTACATGTTTCGAGGACTTGCCCTCTGTCAGAAGATTTCGAAAAGCGCCACATTATATATTTAAACATATCTGGTTGTAAAATCGTGTTGAAGATATTTTGTTGGATATTTCGTTTCCTACAGTTAAAAGTGGTCGGTTTCCTACTCTCGGCCCTTTTGCAGCAATGCCGTGTGACGGACGACTACGCTTCGAACTTTGGTAATCCGGTCAATGAAAGTATACATGTATTCCTAATACTAATTATTTCTAACATGAAATATATTAATCTTTATTGCACAAACGATGCGTAAACACCTTCTATTGATTTTATGTATCTTTAGAAGTTGACAGAGCATACAGTGTTATAATTTACCAAGTGTGTAAAATATTTAGATTAAGTGCCCTCACGTATTTTGATGTTATTCCTGATTTGGACTAGATGTCACCAACAAAGTGTTAGGCGGTTAAGCAGTTGAGCGAAAGATATCGGTGTGTATTTCGCGGATGGGGTTTCTGTTATGGTAAGTGAAAGCTTGTTGACATGGTCGTTGGACGGAGGCCGTGAGCGATATTTTCAGAAGCAAGGGAGATAATTTTGTATGTAATTATTTTAGCATGAGTTATCGTTCGATACAGGCAGGATATGTTACAAAGATTGCAAAATATGAACATTGCTTATTCACAACAATTGCACAAATATCATTATTTCGTTAATATGAATTACTACAATAATTTTAATGAGACTAATTTAAACTTTTAATATTAAGTTTGCATTGTAATCAAGAAGGCTTATTTGTGTGGATTCTTACCTCCACTTTTGTTTTTAAACCGATGCGTTTGCAGTTACTACATATGCTTTTTAATAAGTGCCATAGGTATCTGTAGCTCACCTAATTACAGATTAATTTTTGTGCCGTGAGAACGGCTAAAATGGTCGATAATGTTGCAAACGAACGCTGTAGACAGCGATGTGCTATGGAAACTGCATTACATGGAGAGGGTGTGATTGACTGCTTGGTCGGAGAACAAAGAAAGGATATTCTGTATGGGCAATGCAACGTTGGTCTTTTCAATTGCGTTTATCTTGTATGGCTAGGGTCAATCATTGGATTGTAACTATCAGAAGCTTGCATCAACACGACAGAAGAGACCAAAGCAACGAAGGGAGATAATCCTAGTAGGATGAAAAGCACAATTCGTTTGCAACAAGGTTTATTATTGGTTTGTTTAAAGTACAAATTAAAATTTTCCATAATTACAACATTGATATATCCATTAAAATACGGAATTGGTTGTTAAAATACTTATTTAGGTGTTTTAAACTTTTATATTTTACGCTGTATTGTAATTACTAGTGCTTAGGTATGAACATTCTTATTTTTCTATCGTTCTTAAAGCGACCTGGAGCTTGTACTACATATGCTATTAGCATGTGCCAAAGGTATCTGTAGCTCACCTTTTTTTACAGAATCATTTTTGGGCCGTGAGAACGGCTTCACAGAAATTAAATGATAGCGGCGAAGGAATTCTTTCACCTTTCATTGAACAGAGCTAAAGCTTGGATCAAAAAGCGATTACTAGTGTATGATTGCCATATAACAATAGGGTTAGTCTTTTTCACAGTCCCCGAACCACATTATTTTCCCTACTGTCTATCCTTCTCAATGCTACAGCTCTAAATGAAGCAAGTTTAGATTTCCTCGGGTTCTGAATCTCTGGTCTCCCATGGGCTGATTTTCAACTTAAATGGGCTTATTTCTTACTGTCACAATTATGTGAATTCAGATACTAAGCGTTAGTCTACGGTTGTTTGATTTGTTTGAATGGGATCAGACAATTATCTCCTTATACATGCAAACAGGAGCTTCTCATACAGGTGAATTCAACACACACACACACACACACACACACACACACACACACACACACACACACACACACACGCAGAGATGTGAGGATGTACGACGGGTAAATCTTACAGTAGTCGTAGATGCCTCGTCTATTTCATGGGGCGGTTGGGCAGTGGTGGTTGAAGAATCGACCCGGGTTCGATTCCCCACATGGGCACATTGTGTGAAGTCCATTTCTGGTGTGCCCAAGCCGTGACATTGCTGGAATATTGCTAAAAGCGGCAAAAATTAAACTCACTCACTCGTCTACTATTTGAGAGGGACATCCGAAAATTTAGTGTAAGATAACGTTCTTCGCACACAGCGAAAACAATCTAGACCCTTTTGCAGAATATTGTATAGATCGATTTTTCCGATTTTTGTAAAAACAAAAATCCCCAGCCTGTGTTATTGTATCTGTGGCGCTTCCACTAAATACAGTTAGCCTGTGGGTCTCATTGTTTACTGATTCGTGTCAATATGACCCGATCCGAAAGTCCCGACGCCAACTTTTGTCCCATCATGCAACACTGCCCATGTGAAACTGGACAAGATGGCGGCCAAGTTTAAAGTTGGAGATCTTGTGTGGTAAGTTTTGTCAAATATTCGAAATACGATCTGGTAATCGCTTGTCATTTTATTTGCATATCGGAATATTTATGTTTCCCGTGATTACGTTTCAGGGCAAAGATGAAGGGGTTCCCAGCCTGGCCAGGAAGGGTGAGTTTACGGTCACACCGGCAGCGGTTTGGGCTTCGCTTGCAAGCGCATTGTGTGTCAAACACCTTTCACCGGAATACGCATATTTACCTTCTGATCAGCGAGTAGACTCATACATTTGTATTGTCTAGGGTAATAGGGGTCATTTTTCATTATTGCATAAACAACATAATGCATATTTACCTCCAGAACCAGCAAAAACGATACGAAAATATTTTGACTTACACAGTTATCTCCCCTTAACCGACACACCAAGCACCTGCCAACAACCTGATCTCTAATGGGTTTCTCTGTTACATTGAGATCTTCGTTTCTATTTAGTTTTTTTGGGGGGGTATTCTAATTTATTTACTTCATATAAAACTTGAATTATATTTTCTATTATTTTGAGAATACTTTTCATTCATGTTTACATTATAAAAGCATTCTGTGTATATTGCTATATCACTTGATTGTAATTGTAACTAATATAAGTTATTTTGTCACACAAATACAATCCACTTACATTGCATTACTGTTACTGCCATTGTTTTTAAAGGATGTAGTATGATGTTGCTAAATATTTTTATTTAGACATTACAGACATCTGTCAGATCTGATGAACAGATGATTGAGATACAACTCTCGTTTATGAACACATGTAATTCTTTAATTCAAACTTAGATTTGGGTCAATCTAAGCTTGAGTTTTAGCCCTGAGGTTATGGGCAAACCTTATGATAAAAATATTAGTTTACCATGCTGAAGAGCTAGGTGTAATGTGAAAATGCCATTCTTGTTGTCCCTCAAAATTGTTCTATGTCGCAACATTACCTCTAATAAAACATGCATTTATACCTGAACAAGGCTGACAAAAGTTATTTGATGTATATGCGAATATATATTCTGTTTTCTTCAAGTTATGGAAATCACAGAAAAACACTTGTACACAAGCCCTATGAGAAGGAGGTTTCAGGAGAGATGTTTATGGTGACTTATTTGACAGACTGGTTCTAGTAATCACTCAAAGAATGTAATTTTGCAAACCAAAAGTACTCGGTAGCAAGTGCCCATCTCCTTATTTGTGATCACAAAACTAAAAAATAACTGGAAATATCTCCGCCAACCACCATTATGAAAGAATATATAGAAAATAGCCAGAGACCTTGTTATATGAAGCTGAGTCACATATATCACTTGCTTCTTGTAAGAAAAATTATCAGTTGTTTATGTTGTATATAGATGAGTGGTTGACATTCATAATGTTGAGACATGTGAAGATCCTGGCTAATATTGATCTTCAGCAACCCATGCTAGTAAGAAGGGACTAACGAGACCGAGTGGTCAGACCTGCTGACTTCATTGACACGTCATCATATCCCTGTTGCATAGAGCAATGCTTATGCCATTGATCACTGGACTATGGCCCAGGCTGGATTATTTACAGACTGCCATATAGCTGTAATATTGCTGAGTGTGGTGTAAAGCTAAACTCAATCAATCATAATGCTGCAGAATTGTAACACTCAGTTAATGACATGCTAGACCAGCTAGGACATTAGTCTGAAGAATTATGCAATGTGAAAATTTGAACAAAATGTAATTAAGTATAGTGTATTCATTGGTTTTACAACAGTTGATCTTCTTCAGATGTTTGAAGGGTTGAAAGAGTTTTCAAAGAATAGGTTTGTCACAATGATCTTAAAACTGTATGTTGTTTTGACATTGACATACTGTATAACATGTTGATTTTTAGAATTGTTTTCATGAAAAGGAATTATTTGGACATGTTTAATGGGCATTTGGTATTGTTTACCATAGTTTGTCCTTGTTTCCTGTCGCAGAATTAAAGATGTTCATGGATTTTAACTGTATTAAAGTACATGTATTGTTATATATGACTTTACTGGTTAAATCAGAGCTTGCTTGAAGTTTGCAGTAGGTTTCACTGCAGAGATGAGTTTCTTATGTTCAAATGGGTCAGATCCTTCATACTGAGCAGGGCTCAGTTTAAGAAATATTAATTTTCTTGCACTGAGTGCAACCTACAGTAGAATAAGTCAGTTGCACAAGCCAGATTCCTGTTGCACTACTTTTATTGCAACATGTCCTACATGTTGTATGTATAGAAAGTTATCCTTTGCGCAAAATTATGTGTCAACTGTTTCAGCCCATTTCTTGAGATTTGTTAATGCTGTTCTTGTATGACATGTTGTGAGACTAATAATATAGTAATAACTGACTTGCAGTAGTGTTTTACTTACTTGTGAATGTATCAGAAAACTATCTACAGTTATTGTAATTGTTAGATATCTTTTGAAAGCCAACTGAAAACCCATTATGCAAATGCTGTAATAATGATCTATGTCTGTTTTGTTTGTGAAGACACAAAAAAAACCCATTCAAGCATATTTCCTCATTGCTATGTGCTTTTCAGGTAATCCAGCCCAAGGATGAAGTGAAACGTCCATCCAATAAGAAGCCTCATCATTTTGTCTTCTTCTTTGGGTCCGAGAACTAGTATGTATTCAACTGTGTATTTCTTGCTAATGTTATTGACTGAGATTGCACTAGTTTTCTGGTTGTGTTGCCGTTTCATGAGCTAAAAACAATGATATAATAAGACAATATTTATCATACAGATGAGGCTGCTTTCATGCGTGGAATGTCATCCAAGAGGAAATATCTACTGTCTTTAGAGTTGAACCAGGTTTTATGGATTATTT
This sequence comes from Haliotis asinina, assembly GCF_037392515.1. Lineage (NCBI taxonomy): Eukaryota > Metazoa > Mollusca > Gastropoda > Lepetellida > Haliotidae > Haliotis > Haliotis asinina. The sequence continues at coordinate 67,499,942 of NC_090281.1, read as the reverse complement.
GCATGTGTAATTTTAACAGTCCTGGCTACAAATGTTAATTGTCACCCTAGCACCCAGATGAAAACAACTTGTCTAACTGTCTTAATTGTAGTCAACTTAGGCAGAAGATGAGAACCACATATCAAAGTGTTGTTACTGGCCAACCTTGGCATCAGACGAGAACAACTTGTCAAAGTGTTGTTACTAGCCAGCTGAGGCACCAGATAAGAACAACTTGTCAAAGTGTTGTTTGTAGTCAACCTTGGCACCAGGCAAGAACAACTTTTCAGAGTGTTGTTAGTGGTCAGCCCAGGCACGAGGCTTGTGAAGTGATGTTGGTGGCCAAACAATGCATGAAGCAAGAGCACCTACTATGCCATGACTAATTATGCCCCATGTGTTTGCAGTGCATGGATCCCAGAAGAAAGCATACACCTGTATGCTGACAACCGCAACAAGTACAGCCTCACATCCAGAATCCCTCGTGGCTTTAAGGAGGCCATTGAAGCTATAGAGGATGCACTCAAAGCTCTGCCAGCCAGTGTAAGCAAATGTAGAATTGTCCACACCATAGTGGCCTTGTTTCAAATGTCTTGTATTTTGACATTAACAGACAGTTTGAGAAATCTCCTTTTGCATATACTTACATCTGACCTGGTATGATAATAATTGCTCAGTCAAGTTTAGGAACCCACCTGTCAGAGAATTTTTGGTCTTGAAAATCTGAGTGGTTCCATTCTCATGGCCACTTGATATATTTTTTGCCGGATGTTCTTCAAAATTTCAGTGGCATGTGACAATACAGTTTTACTTGAAGTTTTACTTTTTGTTTTGAACATAGATTTCTCTTATTATGTTTTCTAAGGAGTTAATTAATGCTTTCTGTAATGTCAGAATAGAAGTTTGATGAACATGATTAGATTGAGTTGACACTGAAGATTTCATTACTTGTGCTGCTTTAGTACCATCAGAAATTGTTTCAAGTTGTTTTTTACTTGAGACATCATGTACATATTTCACTTATGAAGGTGATGCTAGTTAAATCCCAGACAGCTTTATCTGGCATGAGTGAAGTTTGTACTTACAATGCTTGGTGTATTCCGCTGTTAGACAAGTGTTGTCATGTTAGACTACTTGTGCAGCCCAGCAAGCACTGATAGTCGGGACCAAGGTATGTCCTCTTTCAGGTGGCTGTCAAGACCTGTGAACTGCCTTCTATAGATGAAGAGCTGGCTCAGATCTTCCCAACATCCGGCACAAAAAAAGACGGAGCAGCTCACAGAGACTACTCCAGGGAACCCCTAGCTGGCAAGAAGGTAAGTCCACAAGCAGGGTCCATTTGCAGCATCAGCTCTGTAGTCCTTTAACGACAAGACAAACAATACTCAAGGTCTGGCTACAGGTAGGTTGTTGGTCAGACTGGTGATTAATAGGGTCTAAAAGACTGAGTCACCTGGGTAGAGGCAGCTTGTTGGCCAGACAGGTGATAAGTGGGGGATCTGAAAGTACAGAATCACCTGGGTAGAGGCAGCTTGATGATCAGATAGTTGATAACTGGTGTCTCAAAGAACTGAATCACCTGGCTGGAAACAGCTCGATGGTCAGATAGTTGATAACACAGGTCGAAAAGGACTGAAATCAGCTGGCTGGAAACAGGTCGTCAGTCAGACAGATGATAAGTGGGGTCAAAAACTGAGTAAAAGGAATGAATCAACTGGGTAGAAGCAGCTCATTGGTCAGACAGGTGATAAGTTGGGTCGAAAAGAACTGAATCACCTGGGTAGGGGCAGCTTGTTGGTCAGATAGGTGATAAGTTGGTCAGATAGTTGATAAGCAAGGTCGAAAAGGACTGAATCACCTAGCTGGAGGCAGCTTGTTGGTCAGATAGTTGATAAGTAGGGTCAAAAAGGACTGAATCACATGGGTAGAGGCAGCTCATTGGTCAGATAGATAATACGTTGGTCAGATAGTTGATAAGTAGGATCAAAAAGGACTGAATCACCTAGCTGGATTCAGCTTGTTGGTCAGATAGTGGACAAGTGGGGTTATAGAACTGCTAGAAATAGGTTCAATGTACCACTAAAATGTCCCTAATGTTTTAAGATGAAGACATTTCTGTTTGGTCAACTGCAGTCTGCTTTACTGTAAGGTTCTATTACAAGACAGAATTTGCTATGCAGAAAAAACAGTTCATGTGAATTGGAGTCCAAATTATTAATCAAGGAAGATACCATTTGGCCAGATTGTTTTCAGGTATATGTGTTCGCTGAGCTTTGCTCGAAAATACTTCTGTTGATATGACTTGATAGGTTTTGTCTATGCAGGTTAGTTTGTTTGTGTGAGTAGAACAGGGCCTTAGGTCACTAGTGAAGGTTGGCAGCTCTGTACACAGCAAGTCCTTTTACTGCATAAAGACTTTAGTAGATCAAAGTGTAACTACTTCTTGTATGTGATGTTACATGATATATCCCCTGAACCATGGCGCTCTGGTTAAACATTAGGAATGATTTGGTGAGTGTCACATGTTGCCTCCACCTACATCCTTTTCCCTCAAAGCACACACAGATGCTGACTGCCTCTCACTGCTAGATCTGCACTCTTAATCTGGTCTCATTACTTCTTTCTCTCTGTCTCTGCTGTAGCTGCTCCCTTGTACATCGTCATTCAGTTAGTGAACCACGATTTCTTTATAGCAGTTTGTCATCCTTTCTCTTCTATACTCGGTTGTAGGGAGATGCACTTTATCATTTATACTTGTAAAGTTATTCTTGTGAAAGCACACACAAATATAGATTCGGATTCTTCAGAAATGTGAAAGGCCTGGGGATCATCTCTTCATATGTGGAACTTCATTAATTAATGAATTATTCATGAATGAAGTCAAGTGTACAACATAGGTTACGGGATATGTATTATTTGTGTGCGTTTCCTATTCATCATCCCTTACTCATAATTTTAAACAGGTGTTGGCACACAACATTATTGATCATCCTTCATGAGCTTTCTTTCTCTGCTAAAATACCTTAACTTCATGCGTGATTGTTTAATGTTCCTCCCAATTCATATGCTTGCATGATCTGCATTTTCTATGCACCCTGCAGGGGTGCACTTTTTGTTGTTCTCAGCTAGGCACAATCCAAATTTGTGCATTGCAGTGTTGCATCCAGACTATGTGATTCCCCCTATTAATGTGCATATCCTACAAAAAGTGAAACTATAAATGACCACATATATATCATATTTGGTCAGTCGGTTCGGTTCACCTGCGGTTCAGTCGGTTCACCTGCGTATCTGCGTATCAGTATTTCATATTGATAGAGCAAAACCTGCAGTTAGAATTGCGCAATGCTAGAATTCATTTCTTTCGATAAAATAACAGTTTCAGATACTATTTTTTTATCACTGCATCAGAATTCATCTAGAAAATCACAAGTAAATTGTGGAGGACTTTTGCACGGCTGATTGCTATTTCCAGCTCTGTGTACAAGACAAAGACACATAGTTATCTTAATCCATGCATCTAATACAATGTGAAGCAAAAAGTAATTAGAAAAGACATGGTAAACAATCTTGTCTAGTGATGTTTAATTACCAATTTACTGTCCTTTACTGACAAAGTTTTCTTCTCTTGTTTGCTCACTCAAGGTGATATGTAATGTATTGTCATTTTCTTTTCCCCTGAAAAAGTTACACAAAAATGGAACCTTTACATAAGCTGACCCCGTTCTACAATCCAAAATGATCCCAGATCCCAGATCTAAGATCTAAGTAATTTCCTCTGATACTGCTGTTTCACCATAGAAATCTAAGATAAATGATTATTTCATGTGTGTTGAGCCAAAGGCCAGAAAAGAAAACTCATGTGGATAGTTGAGCATTGTTTCATAATCATCACTGTAGTAAATACCTGTTGTTGGTCAATATGTCATCCCCCTTGTTTGGTGTGAGGTCTTCCTCTTTTGTAACAGTTAAGGGGAATGTCGCCCTTAATCCCCAATTCCTGGATGCAACACTACATCTATCATTTATGTTCAAAATAACTTTGTAACTCTCAATCACATTAAGTGCATTCCTGCATGTGTGCTTGTCTGATATTTTGTAATCTTTGTGTGCATGGCTCTAACCTCTTTAGTTGCTTTGCTTTGTCCCAACTAGTCAAAGAAAGGCGTAGAGGAACGCCGGTCATCGGCACCGGTCGGGAGTGGCCGGAGGAACCTGAACAGTAGGCGCAGGTCAGGGGAGTCTGCAGAGAGACGCAGGTCGTCTAACGTTATCAATGGCACAAGCAAATCACGTGATTCGTCAGTAGATAGCGTTGTCAAGAAGGTGAGATCCTTGGCAACAACATTGTCATATTACATGTGAACCTCATTTAGAAGGTTTGTTTTGGCTACTGTTGCCATGGAGGTCGAGAGCAACACAAGATTCTGATAGGGTTAACTCAAGCACATGTTTGAAAGGTCGTTCGTAAGAATGATATGTGTATTACCTCACCGGCACCATAGGTGTTTTTTGTGAGATTATGTGTGGTCTGTTGTCTGTTGCATATCATGTGAAGTATTCAGAAGGCTTATAAGGTGAAACCTGCACAGATGATCCAAACAGCCTGACAATTGAAGAACTTCCTTTGTTTCCTTTGTTTAATTTTTGTCAATGCAGTGTTTACGAATGGTGTTTCAAAGTGACAGGACTTTGGGTCCTGTAAGTTTCAGATATCTGTCTGACCCACTGAAAATTCACAGGACCCACAGAATAAAGTTACACAAACATTTCAGATTTAACATTTCTCATAATTTTCATTGAAATTATTAACATTATATGATGACAAACATTGTAAACATAAATTTATAAACAGTGAACAAGTGTCACATGCCACAAATAACAACTTCAGACAAAGTCATTGTGATATATTCAGTCAGACACTGGGGCCAGCAGGTTGGGGACTTCAGTCTGACCATTGCCAAATCTGCCAGATTTGTCAGAGGGTCAGACACTATTCGTGAACACTGTCAATGTGTTTTGTCATGTCATGAGATGTAGCGCAAACTTATTGTGCTGTGTTCTCCAAGAACTGAAAACTATCTCACTGAAATGCAAACTTGTTCTGCTTTCGTGCACCAGAGTTGTGTGATCAGGTCAGCTGACTTATCACTCTCAGTTTCAAGCAGGACCAGTCCATGGAATCATGCATGCGATGCTACTTATTTAGCCTCACAATTTCATAACCCATCAGCAAAACAATGTTAGATCCATGGAAGAATCTTCAGGCTGACTAAGAGAAAGTTTCTCTCAGCAATGGCTGCAGCAAGAAACATTAGGGCTTTCTTTCTGATCACATCAGCTCTAACTCAGCTGGACGCCCACTTCTTTGTCCTCATTGCTCTATAACCAGTTTCCATTGGTCAGACCTGTTTTCCAAGACATTCTTTAGAATCCTCATCCTTCAAACCACCGGGTAGTACTTGAACGTAATATCATGCAGAGGATACAGTTCAAGAGTCACTGGTCTAGGATTCCGAAAATCAGACAGGCCATCCACAAGGGCCTTTCACAGACCTTTGGACAGACCACATATTCGGTTCAGTCATGGTCATTGATACATGGGATCTTTTGGCTGTCAATGAAGTAACTCTGTTGAACAAGCAAGATCTTGTTCGAAGTACTGCAATGAATTTGAGGTAGAAGATGTGCTAAATACTAGAGAATTTGGGAGATCCTAAGGATGTTCCTTAGACGTTTCCTGATCAAGTATCTTCCTGAGGAAAGGAAGCATACTCAGAACCTACCGAAGGGATCCTACCCACATGAAGTCAGAGCTATTCTAGCAGTGTAACAGCTCCCTCCTGACCATTACAGAATACTGCTTATAGAAATCAGATGAATTCTTTGGCTATCTTTTTCTCTAACATTCTCCCACAGATAGTGCTTCCACTAACGTTCCACTTGTAGTCTCACAGCAGCTTACAGTGCCCACTAGATGATAGACTACAGTTACCTGTATCTTGTAGACTTCAAGACAACAGGTTACTGGACCATAGCCACATGTCCCCTGTTTTACTAGGTAATTTTTCAAGCATTGCTGACAGGATTCTATTTTTGTTCTGGTCCAAACCCTAGAATCTTTTTAAGGTATGTAGGATATATTCCATTGCATGCCATATGAAACCCACAAAAAGGGAGTTGTTCCACTATCCTAAAAGGTGGTACCCCACATTAACACAAGAACAGAAAATGCAATCATATCCTCATCTTGTTTCACGGAACTGGTAACAGTTATCACAAACAAAATTGGAACCCACTCCCTTCTCTCAGATTTCTGCAATTAGTTGTAATAACGTAAAAGATACATATTTGTGTAGGTAGAATATTGTCTTCCCTATCCTGGCTCACATGCTACTTTTCCCTCTCAACCGTCCTGGCTCTATCCTTTGAGGTGTTTTTTAACCTGTAAGTAGGAAAATGGAGGGGTGGTCATGGTCATGTAGTGCTGCCCTGTACTGAACAAGGATGCATTTTGATGGAAAGATGCTCCATTTTATGGAGAACACAGCTCAGGAAGTTGGCAATACCTTTCAGGGATAGAGACAAGATGTGATCAGGATAATTATATATGATATTATTAGCCTATGAAATGTATTTTATTGAAAAGTCTTTTCAAACTCAGCCTAAGGCAGTTGCAAACCTTGATAGAATGTTCTGAACAGTATGGAATACTGGGGATTGTTATCAATAAACAAAACTACCCTACATTTCTGATCAGCGATTTGGCATTGTCATTCTGATCGTCCAGAGACTCCAGTGTCTCTCTTCGCTCCACCAACTTGCCATGGAGGTTGTGATAGTGATGATATTTCTCCCCGGTGCTGTTACATGCACCATTTGTTGCGTCTTCATAGCAGAGTCGTGATGCCCTCCATGATAACCAACATTGGAGCTGTCAACATTTTGGACTTGCAGATAGGACAGGCAGGCAGGCTATGGCCTCACCATGGTGAGGCAACCTCACATCAACCAAGAGTTCCATGCAGTGTCATGGTGATCATGACTGGAAACAACAGCAAGTGAAAGACTTTGAAAATTCGTTTGGCTGCAGGGAGATGTATGTCACATCAGATTTTAGTCCTCAGCCTCAGAGCTATGCTTTGCCAGTCTTATTACACTACCTTAGAGGAGGTAAGTTGCAACTGTTTTCATTAGATTGGCTTAGGTGAAAGTGTGCCATGGAACTGTGCCATGGAACTGTATCACCAAAGGGGACTTTTCTCAGCCTTTTCAGACAAGGGTAAGACCAGTGTTCATAAGGAACTACTTCGTGTTTCTGCAAGCATTCAAGAAGTCACATGTGGAGTTTCGGAAATGTCCTTCCGACAACCTCATATGTTCAGCACCATACTGATGGAGGCCAGAAGACCTCTGGCCCTGGACAAAGGAGTTGACCAACAGTCTCTGGCGCCACAGCCATGCAAACTGAAAGAGCTGATTGTGGTACAGTCTTTGACCCAGTGGATGTAGCTCAGTTAGATTTTGGCATGGCACACAATAAGGAAATTAACCTGAGCCCCATGTGTAATTTGTACCTTCATGCACGAGCAGGTAGAGGAGTTTATGAAGTTACATAATAATGCCGCTATCAGCAGTAGAAGGGAATGATGACACAACCTGGCTTTGGGCCTTGTTTGTCAAGTCAGCCACAGGCATTTTGCAGCATCACAGTGGGCACTAAGGACAACATGTCATTCTAGTTGCATTCTAGTTTGTCAGCATGTTGGAATGAATCTTTCCCCATCATGGACAGTCTGAGTCATTTGTCAGCTGTTTGTGGAAGATGTCATCAAGAGGGTTATGCATCTTTATATATAGTTATGTGGATATCTTTGTGGAGGATGTATCACAGTGGACCACTGGATTGGACTAGCATTTTGTATCACAGGTACGGTCAGAATATCACATTTGTGTCACAGAACATGTGTATGTAGATGAATAGGGAATTCTCAGTAAGCATCCAATGAATTGTCAAGCTATTTCACTACAGCTAAAAATCCTATTCCTCTTATGATCACATGTCAGAATCTGGGGTTTCACCATAAATACGAGGGGATGTCAATAAGTTTTGAGCCTTGCATAGAAAATCACAAAATATTGGTATGAACCACATTTATTTTTCAACATAGTCCCCTTGTGAGTCAAGACACTTGTTCCATCTTTTCTGCCAGTCGCTGATGCCATCTCTGTAGAAGGCGCCATTTTGGCCCTCAAACCAAGCCTCAGTAGCAGCAATAAGCTCATTATCATCCTGAAATCTACGACCATGCAAGTGTTTCTTGAGATTTGGGAACAGATGGTAATCACTTGGTGCCAGGTCTGGAGAGTAGGGGGGATGCGGCAAGATTTCGTACCCGCATTCCTGGACAGCAGTGGCTGCAACGTGAGAGGTGTGTACTGGAGCATTGTCTTGATGTAGAAGAATACCACGTCTGATCTTGCCCAGGCGCTTCTCCTTGATTGACTGTCGCACTTGCCTCAACAAGTTAGCGTAATATTCCCCATTCATTGTTCTTCCTTTCGGTAAGTAGTCTATGTGGATGACACCTTTGCTATCCCAGAAGACTGTCACCATTACCTTCTGCCCTGATCTGGAGGCTTTGAACTTTTTGGTCCTGGGAGAAGTGACATGTTTCCATTCCATGGATTCTTGTTTGCTCTCAGGATCATAATGGTGGATCCAGATTTCATCACAGGTTACTAGCCTAAAGTGAAAATCTTCTGGATTCTGCTTGTATCTGGTTAGCATGGAGTTGCTTATGGTGACCCCTGTTTGCTTCATTTCATCTGTAAGCATTCTTGGCACCCATCTTGCGCACACCTTAGACATGACGAGACGTTCATGAAGAATTGTCTCGATGGATCCGTGTGAAATGCCTGTGGTCTCCTCTAACTCGTGGAGTGTGATTCAACGATTTTCCAGCTCAAGTCTATGCACTCTGTCAATGTTTTCCTGACTAGTGCTTGTTGTTGGGTGACCTGGACGCCGGTCATGTTCAAGACTCTCTCCACCATGCTTAAATTCATTGACGTATCGTTTGATGGTAGCAGATGAAGGGGAAGACTTCCCATAAACTGCTGAAAGCCTTTCTTCAATGTTCTTCGCCGGGTTTCATTCAAGAACTAAAAACTTAATTACTGCTCTATGCTCAATTTTATTTATTTTCACTGCTGTGAGGGGGGTCTCTTTCTGTCAATGTGAGCTGTTCAATAACTTCTGAGAGTATGATACCAAAACTTATATATCACATCAGCTACACCCCAAGGTTCAATGTCGTACCATAGGCTGTGACACCTGAGTATGAAAAATGCTCAAGGTTCAAAACTTATTGACATCCCCTCGTAGCTTGGCATGTTAGAAGAGGATATCTGAACCAGTCTCATCTACATGTCATCTGGTGCCTTTGTACCTATAACAGATGCAAATTTTCTGGCACACCCGTCCATGTAAATCAAAATATGTGGTGATGAGAAACTGTTGAAGGTAGACAGCAGGCATATATCTGGTGTTTTGGGTTCTTTGTGATATGATCATTCTAAACTGATGTAATGTTTGAGTATAAGCATACCATTTTTTTTTTTAGGTGGCATTTAAAAGTATGATGAAGAGGAACACTTTTGTTAATGAGCAACATCAAGCAAATGATCCTTGATAATGTTCTAAGGATCTACACCAAAAAGTTGCATAGTTGTGTATCCAGGGATGAGAATTTTCCATGAATCCACAGAATTCCATGTATTTGATCAGGCTGGTGTCATTCATGATATATCTTACATTGTTTCAATTAACACAACCCCAAAGACCCAAAGCCCATTTTCTTCTTTTATCACTCATACCCATTCTCATCCTTGTCTATCCATAAAATTGTTGAGTGTACGGAGACATTAGTGTAAGGGTGACACCGTATTGTCCATAACACGGCGTAGGGGGAATCCATGATTATTGTCGTTACTCATGGAAACCAGATTGTTTTGTTTTTCATATTGGTTACTTTTCTGTTTCTCTTTCAAGCTTAACCAAAACCTTTTAGATCTATCATTTTAGATTTCTTATATTTTTAATCTCTGATAAGTGAGCTGCTGTATCTTATGACTATGATTTGTTCTGTGACCTGCTTATATTAATGCTGAATATGAAAGCCAGTCACTCACTTGCAGGAGCTCATGACTAATTGACTGCAGAAATGTAGCATGAGATAAGACAGTTTCTAAAAACTGGAATCTACTAATGTTTCATTCTATCTTTTTAGAGATTTCTTTTGCAAACCACATTATGATGTTTACACCATGCTCTGTGACCTGTGAGGTTTAGTGTGTGACCCTTGAGATTTAAAAGTGTGTCCTTTGAGGTTTAGGTGTGTGATCCATGAGGTTTAAGTGTGTGATCCATGAGGTTTAAGTGTGTGTCCTGTGAGGTTCAGGTGTGTGATCCATGAGGTTTAAGTGTGTGTCCTGTGAGGTTTAAGTATGGAAGAAACCAAAGGGAGGTAAGGGCTGTGACTTTGTAGATCGGTGCATCTAGTGTTATCTAGTACTGTTTGTTATGTTTTCACAATGTGTCCCAATTATTTATGAGCCAGAATTGAGATGTACATAAGATGTTAGCATGAAGCTTGACATCGGCATGTTTGTATCCTTGCTTGTTTGAAATCTTCAGTGAAACTCATTATTCATCTTTGTTTTGTACTTTTTTTTCTGCCACTCTGTTATAAGCTATACCCTGAAACACATGACTGCTGTAGTTGCTTTAGAGTGACATATATTTGACTAGAATTCCCCACTGTCTATATGGTCCATGATCACACTACAAGGTACTGAGGGAAGCATGTTTTTCAAAGTGGTCATGCAGGAGGGTTTCATCAGTAGACAGGCTGGTGTTTTAACAGCGTTCAGAGTCACAATAGGCCATATTTTAAGACAGCTGCTGTATTGGACTTAAGGCAAACTGTAGCACAAATAGGGTTGGAAACGTACATTGAAAGAACAAGAAGCTGACAGGGTCAACAGAGGTGAATAATGATTTGATAAGCCACAAGTGACACTCAAAATGTTGAGTAATATTTAATGAGAGTACTTGTTGCATATGAGATTGGAAATTCACCCAGTGAGGAAATGGGTGTCTACCTTAGGTGGTGGCCATGTTTTATTTTGACATGAAAAGTATTTTTTCAAACCAAAGTGAGGGAGGTATGTTTCCAACCTTTTGCTCACTTTGCTTGCTTATAGGACGACTGGTATTTTTTCTCTCCGTTGCACAACCCTATTTGCACTACAGTTTGCTTGTGACTGGACTGATACAGCTTTTGCATCTCGATGGTCAGCTGGCATATCTAAACATGCATCAAGCTGTACTGTTTTCTCTAGACATAGTACATTGTAAGTTGAGGACATTTGCTTGTTTATTTTAAACATGTTCTAAGAATAACATAAGAAATGAGCTTATGTTTTGAGAATGTTCTTGTTGATTAAATACCAGCTTGACAATAACAAGATGCACGACTGATCAGCCTGGTGACCATGGAAACGGGATGTGTAGAGATGTATGACAGCAGCATGTGCTAACTGGTTCAGTGGGCTGAGAAAGCTGGGATTCATCCAGTAACAATGCAAATCATTCACTCACACAAATGCACAGGTTATTAGGAAATCATGCCTTGGAAGTTTGACAGTTTGATATAAGGTATGAAGTTGCCGATATTTAACAAAGTTCCTGGCAGTTTCTCAATTCTGAATTGCATAGGACACTGTTGTAATGCATGTGACTTCAGTGTCGCACAGCATATGGCCATTCCATGTGGGATAAGGCTGTGTCGCACTGTATATGGCCATTCTGTCTGGCATAAGACAGTGTTGTGTCAATGTATGGCCATTTCCGTCTGGTATGAGGCAGTGTCACAGAACATATGGCCATTCTGTTCGGCTTAAGGCTGTGTCGCACATCATATGGCCATTCTGTCTGGCATAAGACAGTGTTGTCTCAATGTATCGCTAATCCGTCTGGTATAAGGCGTCGCACAGCATGTGACCATTCTGTCTGGCATCAGGCTGTGTCGCACAACATAAGGCCATTCTATCTGGCATTAGGTAGTGTCGTACAGCATGAGGCCATTTCGTCAGGCATATGGCCACTCTCTCTACCATAGAGCTGTGTCATGTAAGCCGGTTCACTGATTACACTTATTCTATAAGAGTAGTAATGACTAAATTTATCACGCTTCACCCACTCTCCACCTGTAAAGTTGTATTGGCATCCTGCTGTAGCCATGACAACAGTGGTGGTGGACCCTATACTCAGGAAGATGGGTTCACAGCGTGAGTTAAAGACATGCATTTTAAATCTATGGATTTCCTTTTGCAGCCAGCTGAGTCCACAACCAAAGGAAAAAATAAAGATTCAACAAAGAAGGTAAATGTGCTGCAGAGAATGCAAATACTTGTCAAGCTAGACTACCAACAGACATTAAGGGGAGAAGGAGCATAAATTGTACTTGATTCCACTACTGGTTGATAGTCCAGCTGTTACCATCTGGCCAACCAGCCAAATCAAAATCACAAGCATCATGCATGCATGCATCTTAGAAATATTGCATGCTTTGCAAGTGGCTGTAAAATTTCACCAGTTAACATTGATGGTTCAAACTAACCATAACTCTCTTGTGTGCTATTTGCTGCCGATCATGTCAGTATGCTTTCTGTTGGTAGGATATCATTTTCGGGTTGATGTCTACATAGAACAGTGTTCCTTTTATTGAAAAAGGTATCCCACCTGATGCTATAGCTCTATTAATATAATCCCATCAGCAGGGTTAACAAGAAGTAAAACAAGATGAAGTAATCCCCCACATGTCTTGAAGTCTGATGCAAGTTTGATTCCTGATATTGATTATTGGCAACCTTTTGAAAAGGACTTTTAAAGTTTTGGACGATTATAAGGGCTGGTGGTCATTTTTCTGATAATTATAGCATAAAAGATGAGATAAACAACATTGACACACACAAATATAAGTAAGATTCTCAAGTATTGACATACAGAGATTCAGGTAGAGTGAGATTGTCTAGTATTAACACAGATACAGGAAGTGTGAAATTCTCCAGTATAGACACACAGACAGATACAGGTAGAGTGAGATTCTCCATTATTGACTCACTGTATTGATACACAGATACAGGTAGAGTGAGATTCTCCATTATTGACACACAGATACAGGTAGTGTAAGATTCTCCAGTATTGATGCACACACTGAAATACAGGTAGTGAGATTCTCTAGTATAAACACACAGATACAGCTAGAGTGTGATTCTCTAGTATTGACACACAGACAGATAAAGGAAGTGTAAGATTCTCCAGTATTGATACACAAATACAGGAAGTGTGAGATTCTCCAGTATAGACACAGATATACAGGAAGAGTAAGATTCTCCAGTATAGACACAGGGATACAGGTAGTGTGAGATTCTCCTGTATAGATACACAGATACAGGAAGAATCTCCATTATTGACACACAGATACAGGTAGTGTGTGATTCACCTGTAGAGACACACAGATACAGGTAGTGTAAGATTTTCCATTATTGACACACAGATACAGGTAGTATGAGATTCTCCAGTAGAGACACACAGATACAGGTAGTGAGATTTTCCAGTATTAAAACACAGATACAGGTAGTGTAAGATTCTCCAGTATAGACACACAGATACAGGTAGTGTAAGATTCTCTAGTATTGACACAGATACAGGTAGTGTAAGATTCTCCAGTATTGACACACAGATACAGGTAGTGTAAGATTCTCTAGTATTGACACACAGATACAGGTAGTGTAAGATTCTCCATTATTGACACACAGGTACAGGTAGTGTAAGATTTTCCATTATTGACACACAGATACAGGTAGTGTGAGATTCTCTAGTAGAGACACACAGATACAGGTAGTGTAAGATTCTCTATTATTGACACACAGATACAGGTAGTGTAAGATTCTCGAGTATTGACACACAGATATGGGAAGTGTGAGATTCTCCAGTATAGACACACAGATACAGGAAGTGTAAGACTCTCGATTATTGACACAGATACAGGTAGTGTAAGATTCTCTAGTATTGACACACAGATACAGGTAGTGTCAGATTCTCCAGTATTGACACACAGATACAGGTAGTGTGAGATTCTTTAGTAGAGATACAGGTAGAGTGAGATTTTCCATTATTGACACACGGGTACAGGTAGTGTAAGATTCTCGAGTATTGACACACAGATACGGGAAGTGTGAGATTCTCCAGTATAGACACACAGATACAGGAAGTGTAAGATTCTCCATTATTGACTCACAGATACAGGTAGACTGTGATTCCCTAGTATTGACACACAGACAGATACAGGTAGAGTGAGATTCTCCAGTATAGACACAGATATACAGGTTGTGTGAGATTCTCTGGTATAGACACACAGATACAGGTAGTGTGAGATTCTCCATTATTGACACACAGATACAGGAAGTGTAAGACTCTCGATTATTGACACACAGATACAGGTGGTGTGAGATTCTCTAGTATTGACACACAGATACAGGAAGTGTAAGACTCTCGATTATTGACACACAGATACAGGAAGTGTAAGATTCTACATTATTGACACACAGATACAGGAAGTGTAAGACTCTCGATTATTGACACACAGATACAGGTGGTGTGAGATTCTCTAGTATTGACACACAGATACAGGAAGTGTAAGATTCTCCAGTATTGACACACAGATACAGGTAGTGTAAGACTCTCGATTATTGACACACAGATACAGGAAGTGTAAGATTCTCCATTATTGACACACAGATACAGGAAGTGTAAGATTCTCCATTATTGACACACAGATACAGGAAGTGTAAGACTCTCGATTATTGACACACAGATACAGGTAGTGTGAGATTCTCGAGTATTGACACACAGATACAGGAAGTGTAAGATTCTCCAGTATAGACACAGATATACAGGTAGTGTGAGATTTTCCTGTATAGACACAGAGATACAGGTAGTGTGAGATTCTCCAGTATAGACACACAGATACAGGAAGTGTGGGATTCTCCAGTATAGACGCACAGATACAGGTAGAGTGAGATTCTCCGTTATTGTTACACACAGAGATACAGGTAGTATGGGATTCTCCAGTATTGTTTTTGACTTTTTAGTCCAAATCGTGATTTCATAAAAATGGAGGCTCTTGTTTCTATTTGACCTGATTTGCTAAAGATGAAATGGTTCATAGCACATCTTTGCGGTAGGAATACATTCAGTTTGAAATTCTGTGGTTATAGTATATTTTATTTTGTGAGTTTGGCATTTCAGAACAGATTCTACGCTGTTTGTCAAGCAAACTGCCACTCAAAGAATTTGTTTTCGTTTTCCATTACTATCTCAAATTAAGTGTGCAGATGTGTCTTGCTTTTATTATTGTGAGTATTACATGGGTTAGCAAGCACTTATTCCTACATGCTGCATGAGTAAGGCTGGCTAAAATGTCATCATTAGCAAAATCAACTCATAAATTAGCAGTATGAAAATTGTGGCATCAAAAAAGTCCTACAGAAATTCTTGTGATAATGTAAACATCAGTTCAGTCATACAGTATTGAACAAGTTTGGTATTAATTGTCTGATTCCAAATGATGTTCAGTATGTTTTCTGATTAGTCATCCATTAATAGAATCTTCACTGAAAGATATTTTTTTCAAATATTTGAAGATGTGGGGCTAACTATCAATATATCATGTATATTGATAGTTAGCCCCACTTGCGAGTACCTGCCACCACAGTGTGATGCACCGATGGTATTTAATAACAAAGCAAAGCAAAGACTCGGTTCTAGTAAGATTGTAACGAGCACCCATTCCTTATGACCTTATGACCCTCTTCAGACATGAGTTCACTAGACATTTCATGCCAGCCATTTTTAGACCATGAAGATGGAGGTGGGGGAAGGGGGGGTTTATTGTTCAGCGCTGTACGATATCTTGGAGATATGTTTAACTGAATTGTGTGTTAAAATACGTACCAAATTTTAAAAATGTTATTCTGCTGAAAGGGTTAAATCTGTTGATAGATGTTTGCAATTAGTATTTACCTCCTTGAATTGTCTCATTTGAAGTCATTTCCCAAAGGAATGTTTAGAGTTTATATGAAATGAAAAACAGGTTGAACTAATTTCAGTCTCTTTAATAACTGGCAAGAAACTTTGAACCCAATTAAGTAAACAGTTAAAACATAAACTTAATGAAGCTGCAAAGAAGGCCTGTATTTTGCGCTACACATTTTTCAGTGGAAGTCAATTACTAAACTATCAATAGTCACACATACTTGATCGATTAATTGCTATCAGAGACTCAACAGTTGCAGTCCATCAATGCTTCAATATTGGCATGAATTGAGCAAAAATGTGTTAATCATTAAAATTTAGTCCACAGTGTAATAGGTTACTGGAAATATACTCCAAACATATCTTGACTTTGTCTCTGGAGCAATAGGTGTTGGGAAACTGATTTACGGATTTTCTCCAAGAGATGTTAACACAAGGGACAATCCGAGTCGGAACTGATACTGGGTATATAGGTAAACAGAACATGTGCAGAGTTGTTTCTCTGCTTCCATGACTTCTTCTCGTTCAATACAAACATCCAAATGCACCTGTATAACGTTCTGCATTTACTATATACCCTCTTATCTTGCATTGATATGTTTCTTAATACAGTAAATCATAGTAGCAGGGTTTCAATACAGAATTAGGTGTGCAATACGGGTATGGACCACGTCATCAATATTGCACCCCTGTGTGTTTCTATCCAAAGTTTATGTAGGTACATAATAAATGAACTTATTCTCAGTAAAGATGCTGTGTGGAAGTGTGTGGAATGTTCACCAAAATGAAGTATGTGATAATACATGCTGTTGATTTGTTTTGTGTTCATTTACTGTTGTAGTATTTATTTATCTGTTTTATTTTCAGCCCACACCAGTTCGCAAACCAACACTCAAGCGGCCCCTGTCAGCCCCCAAAGATGAACCCCGGCCTTCAACATCTAAAACACCGCCGTCAAAGAGACAAAAGATTCACATCAATACACAAACAGTCAAGTCACCTGTGAAATCACCAGATACTCCAAAATCCTCAGAGTCCATTGTGATTCCTGATTATTCTAAGACACCAAACATTTCAAAGGATGAATTTTATCAAGAAATAGGCCTTTCACCAGAGCCCACCAAAATCAAATCCAAAGACATTTATGACATGCCTGATGATGAAGAAATGGATAAGGTGTGCACTGAGTTCCTTTCTTATTGCCGTTATTAGTGAAAATGTCAGATCCAGAAAAAGAGGAAAATTTTAAATGAAGACACCGAACAAAGTTGTATGTACAAGTTCAGTCCAGAAGGCACATGCACAAGCAACATACAGAATATTCTTGTGCTTTCTCACTCATGATTATCCATGTGTTATGAGATAAATAATTTGTTGAAATGTCCGATTTTTAAAATTAATCATTAATGTTGTTTCCAAACTGTATGTTTGGCCATAATATGTCGTTTTAGAAGAAAGGCTAATGACTAATGACTGTTAGATGAATTGGTATCTCTTGTACATGTGATCAACCACTTAAGTAAGGATGCGTGTTACAGAAAATTCACTGTCATGTGACTGTTTTTTGTTCTTTCCCACGTCTTTTTTCAAACTAGATATGGTGGAGAAAATAGCCATGGACTTGCACCCCTATTATTCTGTGAATTATCACCTGCTTTATGGGATATTCTCCTCTTCCTCTTTCCTCATGTTGAGTATTCTGGATATGTATCCATAATAACAGATCTCAGTGACTTTGTGAAAGCTAGCTATGTTGACGGAGTGTAATATTCAACATATATCTGTGGTTTGAAACATGAGCAAGGTGCTGCAGTGTGAATTGATCCACTTTCACCAGGAACACAGACAGTTCAGCTTTTTAATTTTAGTAGAAATGTTTCTGTACACCCACAACCCCTCATTATAGTGTCTCTTCTGTCAACACACTGCCCCTCAGTATAGGGTCTCCTCTGTTAACACACTGCCCCTCAGTATAGGGTCTCCAATGTTAACACACTGCCCCTCAGTATAGTGTCTCCTCTATTAAGACATTGCCCCTCATTATAGTATCTCCTCTACTAACACACTGTATCTCAGTATAGGGTCTCATCTATTAACATACTGTCCCTCAGTGTAGGGTCTCCTCTATTAACACACTGCCACTCACTGTAGGGTCTTCTCTATTAACACACTGCCCTTCTGTATAGTGTCTCCACTATTAACACACTCCCACAGTATAGGATCTCCACTGTTAACTCACTGCCCCTCAGATAGGATCAACACAATGTCCTTCTGTATAGGGTTGACAGACTGCCCCTCAATATAGGGTCTCATCTGTCAAGACATTGCCCTTCTGTATAGGTTCTCCTCTGTTAACACATTGCCCTTCTGTATAGGTTCTCCTCTGTTAACACATTGCCCTTCTGTATAGGATCTCCTCTGTTAACACATTGCTCTTCTGTATAGGTCTTCTCTGTTAACACATTGCCCTTCTGTATAGGGTCTCCTCTATTAAAATCTCTCCTTTATGCACACTGTCCGTCCATATACAGACAAATCCTAGGGTCTCCTCTATAAACACATTGGCCATATTATCAGGTACCTGTATCGTCGGTTAGCAGTATAATTGGGTACCTGCATTGTCTGTTAGCAGTTTAATCAGGTACAAGTATTGTCTGTTACCAGAATAATCAAGTACATGTATTGTCTGTTACCAGTAAAATCAGTTACCTTTATTATACCAGTATAATCATGTACCTGTATTCTCTGTTACAAGTATAATCATTGTATGTTTGAAGTATAATCAGGTACCTGTATTGCCTGTTACCAGTGTAATCAGGTACCTGTATTGCCTGTTACCAGTGTAACTAGGTACCTGTATTGCCTGTTACCAGTGTAACTAGGTACCTGTATTGCCTGTTACCAGTGTAACTAGGTACCTGTACTGCTTGTTACCAGTGTAATCAGGTACCTGTATTGCCTGTTACCAGTGTAACCAGGTGCAAGTCATCTCAAGTATCAGATACCAGTTATATCAGTATTGTCCAGTTCAATTGTAAATGTTCTTCTATGTATTACATGAGGGAACTGACTACATAGTGGTGGTGAGGGCAGATTCTGATTTAAGACATGCAACACAACATTGCTGCCAGTGGGAAACTGCGCAGGCTTTGGCCCAGCAACACTGCCTGTATCCCTCCATTCCATTGTATGGGTTTGGGGATGTTAGGGATCTTAAAAAGGTACCTGCACCAGATTTATACGCATACCATGATTAACGGCTAAGTAATGATTACGTACCTCCTGTCCAGCCTGCCTATCTAGCACATCTTTCTTACCTTCACACGATTTGGTTGATTGTCAGATATTTTAGCACATTTCCTGTTGCAACTTTGCTCAGGTTAGCTGGCTGTCTATGACATTGTCTCTACAAGTGAAGGGAAGGCAGGGCACCTCAGGCAAATCTCAAGGAAATCAACATAAGGTCAGGGGCTTTTGAAAAGTCATGGATTTTTTATAGGAGGTTAATGCAAAGGAGCAACAGTCACTTGCAGCACTGTTTAGATGGGCTGATCTCTGTAGGGAAGGAAGTGGTAGAAACTACAGTCCAGTAGATTGAAGTGCCACAAATATAAATATTCCTGTGGACCTAATCAGTCGGTTAAAAAGTATACAATATTTACACTACATCATGAGGGAACACTGGATTATTAAAGCTATTCCTGTGATAGAAATAAAGTAATTACCTGAGCAGCAAAATGGTCATTTAGAGTTGTCACAAACTTGCTCATCGTGACTTATCTCAACTGGTACTAGTTGTAAAGAACACCATTTTACATTTACTAGAGCGCATGTTTTTTCTATTACTACATGTTTCCAAACAGTTTAACAGGATTGTTCATTCATTGTTGGAGTGGTGGGGAAACCAAGTGGGTAGAGCGTTTGCTTGTTACGCGGATGATCTGGGTTCGATTAACCATGTGGGTACAATGTGTGAAGCCCATTTCTGGTGTCCCCCTCCATGTGTTTTTTGAATATTGCTAAGAGCGGTGTAAAACTAAACTCAGTCACTCAATCATTTAGGTGTAACCCTATAGGACTGATATTGTGACAGTGTCTCCGGTATGCGAGGTATTTCAGTTGTAAGCAAGAGTTGTGTATTTCAGAACCTGGGGGTCCCATCTACCACCAGTGGCACAGCTGTCTCCTCCTCCACACAGATAGACGATGCCCTCCTCACACGCAATTCCGCCAAGTCTGTCATCCCCACACCCCTGCGAATCGGCTTCCTAGGACTGGGCATTATGGGGCAGGGTATGGTGATGAATCTCTTGAGGTCGGGCCACGAGGTCACTGTCTGGAACCGAACCGCATCAAAGGTATGTCTCTTTTTCTCAGTACGAACAATAAGTGTTAAGTTATAAGTTGTTTGTTCACTGGTCACGAGGCGGGCATGGGTTGATGTACACTTGATGTTTGTACATCAACCAGTGGGCCCTGAAATACCAGTGAACAACATATTTATCTTGCCAAGCACCTAAGTGTTAATTTTTAACTGTTTGAAGCATGGGCATCAGATTGTTCACTTCAGCCATCCTGTCTGAATCAAATGATTCAATTCTTGCTTCTTGCCCCACAGGTGTTGTCTTAGTGAAGTCATCATGGTGTAATTCCCCCGTTAAAATTCACAAGGATTACATTTGAACATTTTGTCAAAATTTATTTGTCAAATCTTTCCTTACCCTTCGCTAGATTTTGCAGACGACACAAGAAAAACAGATTTAGAGTTGTATACGTTCCATTGATTTGCATTCACAAAACATCAGTAATTTCCATGCTTCTGTGATTCAATGTTGTTCGAGATAAAGAAGTACCATCACAGGTACTGAATGAGTTGCCATTGGCAGCGGAGTACATTGAAATATATCTTGCTTGTAATATGGCACATTTAAAATAATAGAAGAGCGCTTCGCCAGGCAGAAAACTGCATTTATGTGTGAGGTAAGATAAGTTTGAAGTTTCCTTTTATTAATGCACATCAGTGAGCATCTATCTTCAATGTTAAATTGATACAGATTGCCGTGTAAAATTTGTTTCAGCTTTTTACCACTCCACTGTTAAGTGGTCACACATAATAACTTCATTTGCTTCCTGTCTTAAGGATGTAGACTGGACTGTTCAGAGAATGGAATTCATTAAGTCTTTATAAAACCTTGATGATTGAGAATATCAGATGGGAACGATGGGTTAGCCTTGTGGTTAAAGCGTTTGCCTGTTAAGCCAAAGATCCTGGGTTTAATTCCTGACAGAGGTACAATCTGTGAAGTCCATTTCTGGAGTCTCCTGTCCGAATATTGCTGGAATATTGCTAGAAGCAGCATAAAACCCAATTTACTCACTCACTTTGTGCAGTTTCTGAGTGAGTGAGTTTAGTTTTACGCCGCATTCCAGCTATATGGCGGCAGTCTGTAAATAATCGAATCTGGACCAGACAATCCAGTGATCAACAACATGAGCATCAATCTGCGCAAATATGAACCAATGTCATGTGTCAACCAAGTCAGTGAGTCTGACCACCCGATCCCATTAGTCGCCTCTTAAGACAAGCATAGTCGCTTTTTATGGCAAGCATGGGCTACTGAAGGCCTATTCTACCCCTGGACCTTCACAGATCTGCAGTTTCTGAAACATTATTCCTTGCTTTGTTATTATACATCTGTTTTGTGGCCCTGCTGACCTCATCCACATGTTGTAACCAATAGACTAGCTGTCATGGCATACATTTAATTACGTCTTTATTTGATGTTATACATTGTTTATGTTTTATGTGTAAGTTACATATTGTATACTTCAATGATGGATTGATTTGATACACGATGTCAAGACACTCCAATACCTACCATATGTAGGTTATATATCATTTATGATTTAATACACGATGTCAAGACACTCCAATACCTACCATATGTAGGTTATATATCATTTATGATTTCATACATGATGTCTGGAAGCTCCAATCCCTGCCAGGTGGAACTATGTCGTCATTACAATGACATACAACCTCAGTTGGTGTACTTGCATTGGCACTTGTACAGACATGCTGGTGTACTGATAGAGAACCTTAACCACTTCTGACCCATTTTCCACCAGCGAACGGTTCCATTTTTCTTAACTACCTGTACCAGGTGAAACAATGGGGCTAATGGGGCAGCACAAGCACAACATTGGCTGCACCATGATATTAACCATCTTACTGCTGTCACTGACAGCAGACAGTTCCTTACCTGTAGACTGAGAGGAGCGTTCATGACCAGCTATCTTCAGTTCTGCTCACAATGCAGTCTGTCAATAGATGATACCTTACCCATATACTGAGAGAAACGTTCATGACTAGCTATCTTCAGTTCTGCTCACAATACAGTCTGACACTGGTGATGCCTTACTCGTAGACTGAGAAGAACATTCATGACCAGCTATCTTCAGTTCTGCTCACAGTACAGTCTGACAGTATATCATGCCTAACCTATTGAATGTGAGGAACATTCATGGCCAACTATCTTCAGTTCTGATCTCAATACAGTCTGAGAATAGATGATACCTTACCCGTATACTGAGAGAAACGTTCATGACTAGCTATCTTCAGTTCTGCTCACAGTACAGTCTGACACTGGTGATGCCTTACTCGTAGACTGAGAAGAACATTCATGACCAGCTATCTTCAGTTCTGCTCACAGTACAGTCTGACACTGGTGATGCCTTACTCGTAGACTGAGAAGAACATTCATGACCAGTTCGGTTCTGCTCACAATACAGTCAGACAATATATCATGCCTAACCTATTGAATGTGAGGAACATTCATGGCCAACTGTCTTCAGTTCTGCTCTCAATACAGTCTGAGAATAGATGATACCTTACCCATAGACTGAGAGAAAAGTTCAGGGCCAACTATCTTTAGTTCTGCTCACAATACAGTCTGACAGTAGGTGATGCCTTAACCGTAGACTGAGAAGAACATTCATGACCAACAGTCTTCATTTCTGCTCACAATACAGTCTTACAATTGATGATCCCTTACCCGTAGACTGAGAGGAGCGTTCATGGCCAACTATCTTCAGTTCTGCTCACAATACAGTCTGACAGTAGGTGATGCCTTACCTGTAGACTTAGAGGAACATTCATGGCCAACTATCATCAGTTCTGCTCTCAATACAGTCTGGCAGTAGGTGATGCCTTACTCGTAGACTGAGAAGAACATTCATGACCAGTTATCTTCAGTTCTGCTCACAATACAGTCAGACAATATATCATGCCTTACCTATTGAATGGGAGGAACATTCATGAACATTCTGCTCTCAATACAGTCTGAGAATAGATGATACCTTACCCATAGACTGAGAGGAATGTTCAGGGCCAACTGTCTTTACTTCTGCTCACAATTCAGTCTGACAGTAGGTTATGCCTTACCCGTAGACTGAGAGGAACATTCATGGCCAACTATCCTCATTTCTGCTCACAATACAATCTGACAAAAGGTGATGCCTTACCTGTTGAATGGGAGGAGTATTCACGAACAACTATCTTCAGTATTCCATGGCAGGAGGACTTATACTAATATAACTGCTAATGTTCAGGTTTTTGAGACGCAGGTAGAGGTTGTTTCTCACGTATAAGACAAAATATTATCAATGTCAACTTCTTTTTATTGTACAAATTTAAGGGCCTTTCCTTGCTCCTTCGTCAGGTGAACCACTATACCCTTGTGGTTGAAAATGTTATTTGCACTGGATGCAATCTTACACGTAAAGTGACCTCATCTAGCAATATTTTACATGCCTGAAATTTGTCCTGGTAAGGCTTTGACTGGTGTGTGCAACAGACTTATGACCACTCGAAGACTGTCTTTCCACCCAAGATTAGAGTGGGGATACTTGCACCTGTAGTTCTACATGTTCAGTTCAAGACAAGACCTGATTGTAACCAGCTCAACATACAGGAACATTAACTGATGGGGACATTAATAGTTTTACGTTAATCATTAATGATTTGTTGTGCTAAAGAGGACATATGAAGTATATTTTATCCCCAAATAGTTGTGTGCATATATGTCCATCTTGAATTAACCCCTAGGTTGTAATGTATGGTTTCTTTTAAAAGTCTAGTTTTGTGATTCATTTGCATGGTTTCAGAAAGTCAGATGCATGATCTGACATTACTGTTGGATTTTGAAATCCATCACTGGTTCCAACTTTGTCATGGATGTTTTTGCTATACAGTCTTCGGAAAGTGTTGTCCAATCTCAGGTGACTGCTCTAGTGGTGGAGTTGTGTCCCCTGATGACAATCTGAGAGGAAGTGTGTGACAAAGCAGGGTATCTGTAGATGCTGTCATAGAACTATAGACAGAAATACTGGACCATGCTGATCACCCTCAGCATGTTCTGTACAACCTTACTCTGCCCACTTTGTTCTTCTGACCATGATGACTTGCGAGGAATGACTTGGGCTTGACCTATTCTCTGTTTCAAACTTGGTCATTTTGAAATGGCAGCCCTCAATCGTCATGCAATGTCATGAATGTTATTCCCATTGCACATATTGTGTTGCACAGGACATGTCACCCAGCTTAGACCAGTCTTGTGCTGAACATTCCACTCAACAGTGCCCAGTGTATTCTATGTTGTACAGGACATTCTCATCCAGTTAGGACCAGTGTGTTTTGGGTCGTACTGGACATTCTCACCCAGATCAGACCAGTATACAGACATTCCTTAACCATCTCAGGCCAGTGTGTTGTGAATGCTCATTACACATCCAGCTCAACCGAGTGTTCAGCTTCATAGAAAACAAAACTCTAAATTCTATTTTGTGATATTTACTAATATCTGTAACATAACATCTCTGTAACATTGGAATAAAACGACACATTCAAACATCTCTATTCTAATCAGTAAATACATCCATGTTGGATCAGGCCCCGATTTCTTGAAACAAACTCCAGGCCTCAGAGCTATTCTCTAAAACACAGAAACATAATGGACACTATTTCCCAGGATAACCCAAGGTATCTTTGAGGCGCTAGAAGGTTAATATTCATATGGCTTATCCCACCTGACCCTGATTTCTCAAAACAAACTTAAGTTTTTACTCAAATTTCAAACTGAGTTTGACAATTTAAAACTGCTTTATTTGTAACTCAAATGCATTTTTTAAAATACCTAATGCCCTTAAACACCTTAAGCAATATATTCACAAAAATCAAACTGTCTACTATTTTTTAGGTTAATGTCAATTTCAGTAAATTCAGGGAAAAACTCAAACTTAAGTCAAGACTCAGACTTAAGTTTGTTTGGAGAAATTAGGGCCCGATATCACGAACACCTTATTCAGTGACAATGTTGTGTCATGTGGAGAAATCAACAGGAATAATAAACTGTTCATCCAGTGTAATTAACAGTGGAACTTTCGTGTTAGGAAGTTTACACAAGATAAAAAGAACTCAACTTTGAATGGTAGTAAATATCTAAGATGAAACTGTGTTTCCAGGCATGTATTGTCTGTCAGTGGGACCAGCCTGCCTCTGATTTCTTGAAACTTACTGAAATGTTTACTCAGATTTCAAACAAGGTTTGAAAATTTCTGACAGATGAGTTTCTCAGTTGCGTTTCTTATAAGAAAAACAACAAAAAACTGCTTAAGAAACCAATTACCAAACATAAATTGTCTAATAAGTCAGAATTTAATGTTTTCACATTTGAGAAAAAAAACATTCTGCTGCATCTTCCCATATTTAACAAAAACCTCTAACTTCAGTTTGTTACAAGAAATCAGAGCCAAGGCCCTTATTCTCGAAATGTCTGTAGCCCTAAGAATTCTTAACTTTGGTCGTAGCCAGTGTGTTAAGAATATGCATAATAAGTTTGTAGGGCTATGAAAGTTTTGAGAATAGCTAGCCTGGTGTGGACAATGGTCATCAGTCAAAACCTGCTCCTGATCTTCTGTCTGGGTTAAAAAGTTCCTAAAACATCAGGTACAACACATTGACTGCCTTTCACAAGTATACATATAGTATCAATTCTGGTCAAGTTTGCCACTACGAGTTATCTCATAGCTACATCAGTGGTATTGTAAAACAAGTTTCACATGTTGGAAAAATAGGTACAAGAAACAAACGTCTCCTGTCGTTCTTTGTTACCACCAAGGACAACTGCTTCTTGTGCCTGTTTGCCAACTTGTGAAATTTGTTAAAAAATACCACTGATATAGCTACAAGATAACTCATAGTGCAAATTTGAGCAGACATTGATACTATGCGTATACTCGTTGTAGCAGTCAACATGATAAGGGCAGTATGAAATCAACACATCATTACACACTCGAAAAAGTAAAGTGACAGTTACATACTTTACTACACATGTATATGCCGAAATGCAATAAGATTTGGTTAAAATAGAATGGCTTTCGTCAATTACCGGTGGATGTTGCTATTTGTAACATATACCCCAGTAGGAGTGAAGCTGCCATCAGCCGGGCTCACTAATCACCAGGGGTGCCATTGTACATGTTCATGCACTTCTAGAACTGTCAGAAGACAGAGTTGGAGAGCTAAGCAAGGAAAATAAGACCTTCAACAATAATATCAATAGACGTGCGTTAAAATTGTGCATTACATAAATCAAGTCTATAAGTGCAAAGAACAATAAATTTAGTGACAGTACAAATAACATTGAAAGAAATTGTTTTAAAGAAGTCTTGAGTAACCCAAGAAAATTACAGCTTCAGTTAGTTAAACTGGAATCAAAATTTAATTGAAAAGGCCAATAAGAGGCATTGAGAGTAAACGTGAAAATATAATGGAAACAGAAATCAGGTCTATATGCTTATACTCCTATAACACTCATGTGTATCTGTTAAATGAGCATGAATTGTCAGTGGATATACATTTCTTTGTAAACTTACAGGAATACTATGTATGGCACAATTAAATCTGTTTGTATGTAGAACATATAGTGGCAAAAGATCAATACGGCAAAATCTCATATCAAATCAGCTCAAGAAGTGGCTATCCTTGTCATATTCTTCACTTGTTGCACCAGGAGCATCTACAGAATTATGCACCTATGAAAATATTTTATTAATAATTTTTATAATTTTACACCTTGAATAACATAATGTTAATAATGTTCAGTTTGTTTGGAAATGTGAGAAAAGATTTATTAATAGTGTAAGTATTGAAATTGTTACAGCTCCCTCTTCAATAATTACATGTGTCATTCAGTAATGGTCCTAGTATGGGGAGTTCTGCCTAGTCCTCAGCAGGAAGGCAACACAAGCCAACCCAAATCTATCTGAGCCCATTGATCTGGCCAATCAATACATGGTTCACAAGAGTGAGACATTTCTTGCTATCATAAAAGAAGTCAAGTCTAAATCAGTCGAATCGAGAGGAACCTTCTATCCATAATTCTGGGTTGCTGTTTCATGTGAACAACTTGCCTCCACTAATTGATCTGTGTGTTGATGAGAGTCTAAACAAAATAGTGGGATGAGAAGTGGTAGCAATGTGAGTGCTTGATCTCCAAGGGCTTCTCTGTGTGTCAGCAACATGGGAACCTACGTGAGCTGTGTTTGAGTACACTTGTTGCCTCTGCCATGTGCCACTTACATCACAGCAAATCTGGATAATCTAGATGGATGCTAGTGTGAAAAAGAAATTCAGTGAACTTGACACAAGACAAATAAAAACATACAATAAACTATTATTAACATTGATCCTGGCCTTTCTGGGCGGTATAATTTGGCATGTTGCCCAAAACTTAAAGAACATAGGCTGGCCAAGCAAGAACAGCTACTAAACATAGATACATCTTAGGTCATAAACAGTGTTGAAACAAATATGAAAGTGTGAAATGTTCTGAATATTGCATATATTTCATTGTTGAAAATAATGTGGACTGAGTGTTTGCCTTGAGGTCTGTTCATACGTGACACAGTTTTGGTCTCTGGATTAGAATATGTATATCTCTGGATTATATACATTCACTCCACCAGTCAATCCACCTGCTTCCTGTAAACACATATCCACACTGTCTGATGGCTCTCGATACGCAATTGCAAGTCCTCGCCACTGAGAACTAGAGATTTGAACCACTGAGAGTAAGACTTGTTGCTGTATACAGTGTGATGTAGACAAGCACAGACAGTTTGGAGAAATGTTTACAGGTAGACAGTTGTTTGCTAGACCCGGTGGGTCTTGAACACTGCAACATTTATACCTGATTTAGTCACACTCACACTATAGATTCCCTGACATTGTCCCCTTCTTTCACATTCATGTCTATCACAAATGAGACATTGTCATGGTCCTGTTCGCTGCTCATCTGTGCTAAAACTACCTGAGGTTCTTCTACATCAGGTAGACGACTGTTCAATTCCTGAGTATTTATATGTCTTTCAAGGTCATCTTGTTCATCATCATGAGGGCATGGTGACATTTGTAAACTGTCCTGACTCGAATTTTCTGAACTAGACGCAGTGATATATTCTGAGTCACTTCCAGAGAGAGGTGGAAGGGAACCATCCTCTGTATCTTTCAGTATGTCCACATCAAAGATCATGCTCTCTGTCCTCAAGCACTCAGTCTCTATGACAGTCTTGCAGTTGTCTAAGTTCATGGTCTCCAGCAGCTTGATGACATGCTGCTGCTGAAGCTTATACTTCTCGTGCAGACGCACCATCTGCAGAGACCCATAGTCACGCATCTTCAACAGCTGGTTGTTGTACATCTCACGGATCTGCTCAATCTGATGTGAGCTGTAGTTACGCAGTCGCCCCACCTGTGTTGTATAGTTGTCCCTGATTCGGACGACCTGGTGAGAGCAACCCCGCCTCACCCGCTTCAGCTGGGAGTAGTAGTTGTCACTCAGACGGTGGAACTGATTGTGATACTGGTCCCTGATGCGGTTCAGCTGGCCACTGTAGTTTTCACGTAGTCTTGCAAATTGTGTAGTCTTGTAAACATCCAGGTTTTCAAGGAGTTTTCTGATTGCTTCCCTGCGACGTTTGTTGACTAGGCGTCGAGCTATTGCTCTGATGATTGAGTATATGATATTTAGTAGAAGAAAGGAAACAGCACATCCTAAACCCACAATGATACTCATGACTTTGACATTGAATAAGACACTGTAGTCAAGACTGACCATGATCACATTCGAAGAGTTGTAGTTTGCATTCATCACTAAGCACTTATAAGGACCGTTATCAAGGCGGAGAACGTAGTCGATGTATAGTGAACCATCATTGAGCAGAACAATCCTGTCCTTGTAGCTGCTGAGACTGGCGTAGTAGCTGGAGCTGTTGTGCCAGTAGTGAGAGGCGTGGAAGGAGCTGTTGAGTTGCACATCCTCCTTGCTCAGCATGTGGGATATCACACCAGGGTGGAAGGCATGGTAGGTTAGAATCTTGTTGCGAGGAGTGGTCCATATCACCACACTATCAGGGTCAGGTTCAAACTCACATGTGATGTGAGCAGAAGATCCAATTGCAAAGAATAGGAGTTCTGTTGTATTGACCTGGGGAATTTCATTACACATTTCATGGAGGTTTGTAGCTTTGGTAAGATGTATTCGTTTACCGTCTGAAAGACAGTGTAGGTCCCCACTGTAAACAGTGGAGTTGTTGGTAACATATTGTGCTAACCAGGCCAAGCCACAGTTACATGTAAAATGATTGCCGTCTAGCTTCACCGTTTGTAGCTTGTGATTGTTATGGAATGTCAGTAATGATAGGCTGGACAGGTTGTTGTGACTGAGATCAATTGATACCAACTTGGGAAGGTGATCAAATAGGTGTGAATGCACCAGTGTTAGGCCTGGATTGTGACTAAGGTTGAGGTGTTTGAGTGATGGAAGACCGTGGAAAGCGTCAAAGGCTACATTGGTCAGTGAAGGCATGCCGCTGAGACTGAGTTCCTCCATCTTATCAAGTCCCCGAAACACTGGAATGCTTATGTTGGGGAATTGGTTATCATCTAGGCTCAGATTCAGGAGCTTTTCGTTGGTACCATTGAAAGTTGGAATCACTTTTCGTAGTTTGTTGCCTTTGAAAGAAAGAGAGGTGAGACTTGGCAGGCTGAAGTATGTGAGAGTATCAATAGCAGTGAATCTGTTGTGGCTTAGGTCAAGTACCTGAAGACTGCTGAGAGATGAGAAGGTTCCAAACTCGATGTGTGTAATCTTGTTGTGTTGAAGGTAGAGCTTCTTAAGAGTTTGCAGACCGTGGAAGGAGAAAGTGAGTAGTTCTGGCAGGTCATTGTGGCTGAGATCAAGGATCTGAAGCTGCTCCAGGTAGAGAAATGTGTTATTCTCAATGCTGGCAATATTATTGCTGCCTAAGTTCAGCTTCTCCACTGTGGTCAGGCCTGACAGCATGTCATTGTACAAGTCTGTTAAGTTGTTACTTGACAGATTCAACTCTTTCACAAGTCCTAAAGATTCAAAGACATTTGGCTGGATGGTAGAAATTGCATTTTGACTTAGGTCAAGTATTTGTAAGTTGTAAAGGTTATCAAAGACACTGGTATTCAAAGACTGCTGTAAGTTGATGTCTGTGAAAAAACTTTCTCCTAGCAACACAATTCTGTTGCCACTGAGGTTGAGAGATGTAACTTCTTGGGGCAGATCTTTTGGCACTGCGGTAAGGTTTCCTTGAGCACATATGACCGAGGTGATGTTTGTAATGTTTGTGTCTGTAGAGTTTTGGCACACACAGTGTAGTGGGCAAGGGGCAGAGAGCTGCAACACAGTCCACTGAAGGGTGAGAGCTATGAGGACTCTCCTGAACACCCATGCTTCTACCTTCCCCATTCCTGGTCCACAGGCTGCTACTGCTGCTGCATACTTGTCCCTCCACACATCACTGGCTGGACTCTGGGCCTAGGAGTGGCTGAAAGCAAACAGACAATCAGTTAATCATGTCCTCTATCACTTGTGTCTTCAGATATGTCTGATGTACTGTATGAAAATGTAGGATATTTTATGGTCAGTTGCAGTAAAAGTAGCTCATAAATGTTGAAACCTGGCAGCAAACATCCCACGCAAACTAAACCCCAACTCTGTCATGTTGTCCTTTAACATAATAAGTGGGCCTAGAATAGTCTGACCTGTAACCATTTGTATGCATGGAGTAAGGTGTGGGTCTGGAGTTGTCTCCCCATAACAAGGTGTGGGCATGCAGTATGAAGGTCTCTACCTGGAGTTATCTCCCCACTGCCATATGTTATGTAGCATGATCTCAAAAGAAGTATGTAGGCACTAGTGGCTCCTCTTGTGTCACCATACATGGCATGAGGACCAGCACACTCTGTGTTCCGCTCTATTGCCATATGCTCTCATTGTTCTGCTGTAAGGTATTGTTCTGTGCACCAGATGCTGCTACATGTATTTCATGCAGAAGTGGGTTATGAGTACACTGTTTCATGATCTTACAATTAACCTAAGTACAATGCTATTGGTATCTGAATTGAGAAAACAATAATAACAGACAATCTACCAGAAGTAGAGAATATATTTTGTCTTTTTAGCTTGTAACATGATAGGTTACAGTTTGTTATAACATTCCATAAAGATGATTGTGTATTGACATTATTAAACAATGCAACACATCCAGCTATCTGATGTCGGCCTGTAAATAATAGAGTCTGGATCAGACAATCCAGCATCAATGCACACAACTTAAATGTGATGACCAACCGAGTCAGCAAGCCTGACCACCCACACCCTCTAGCTCTTTCTTACAAGGAGAAACTAGTGAATTGATAGCAGGCTAACCCAAGGGAGCCCTTATAGCAGTTTAGTCTTCATTAACTATGTTACATTAACCATTATTGGTTTACTGAACTTAAAATTTAAATTAAAAGGCTTTCCTTCATCACAACGAAGGAGTTGTTGTTTGAACTAATCTGTTATCAAGATCTATGTATGAACTAACTCTCCTTCAAGGAAGATGGGGGAACCACATGAGGGCAGGAAGTTTGGTCAGCTGGCAATATTTCACATTCAGCAATGTAATTGATATATTCTGCATGGTACTTTAATGAGTTCTGCTGTGGACAATATTTCCTTGCTAAATTAACAGTAATTGAGTATACAGTTACTAAATAGGTCAGATGTTGAACACTGTGGCAACCAGGGGTGCTGGTCTTGCTTGATTGGCAGTGTTTTGTTGTGTATCGATTCAAGATGGGGAGACACTGTTACACAACCATGAATAAAACATTCACCACGGTTGTTTATGTAAGTGAAAACATAGTGGTGATTGTCTCCTTCCTCAAGTCATTTAACATCCTTATGTATTTATGAATGCCATATTTAACATTAAAAGGTTACACAATAACAATTGAAATACAAACTGTATAGGGCAAGCATAGAGCTACATGATTCCAAGGTTGGGAACAAGTTAGGTTGTATAGTACTTAGTCATATTGATGTGAACACTTTCTGCTCTTTGAACATGGGTTATTTGAAGCAGTATGAAGCTTGAAGGCAGATTGATCCTGTTGCATACGTTTCTGTAAACATCATTCCCGATATATCAAGATGAGGTTTAAGTTACAGTTGTTTTCCCCTGCAGTGTTATGGGTTGAGAAGGTGGGTGCATGCAGCTGGCCTCCCACACATTGGTTTATCTGGCCCTGCATGTAGGATGGTGAAGGTCTGCCCATATGTGCCGATGATGTTCCAGCTCTTGGTAGGGTCACTCAAGCCCCTACCTACATTACAGAGATGGCAGACCTGGCCATCCATACATAGGTCATCAAAAATAGCGTGAGGTGATAAACAATACTAATCTAATGCGCCTTATTCCAACAAGCATTTAAATTGTCAGGATTTGTTTAAGACTAACTCAACTGTGACCTTGGATTAGCCATTGGTTATCAAGTGATATTTTCTGCTGGTGATCAGTATTTCTGCCACACTTTCTTTCCATGTCCTTAGATGTGTAATAAAAGCATGATAGTGGATAGGACAATTACAACTAAAGTCTAGCAAGCAATGTCCTGAAGTCATAATATCGAGTGATTTATGTGTACTACTTAAACTTTTTCACTTTAAATTTGGAAACACTTGAAAAAAATTTTTCCCTGATTTGTGTGTTAAAGTAGGTCAGATACAAATACTGTGACAGCTGAAGTGATTGATCCTACTCAAGGCTCACCTCTGACTTCTTACCTCTGACCTGTTTAGATGGGGTGAAAGGGAACAAGCTCACAGATAAGATGAAGTGGCTGATTGTTGATGAAATGGTGTGCCGAGGTTCATACTTGATATAAACATGCATGAATTAATGACAGAATTTCACTGTGTGGCCATGTTGGTCAGGTTATTGATTTCCACAGTGACATTACTATGTGTTACTGTGAAACTGAAACACATCCTCACATCTTATTGTTCCGTCTGATAGTGAAAGTATTGAATATGCTGGGAAGTGATTATTCTGTGTGGTTGGTGAAGGAGGGCAGGCCATTTTGAGGGGATGTTGCCTGTTACAAGGTAGTAGGCATGAGAAGAGACAGGGCACAACAAGGTTTGGCCATGGAACAGAACAAGAGATATAGCACACTTGGATGTAAATTCATTATGCACGAACAATTTCATAAGATGTTTTTCCTCACACTGATCACAATACCGAAAAAATATTTGAAAATATGATTCTTCTGTATGAAGGATTCTGATCAGATGCATTATTTAGAGCAGAACTTATTAATGTTTCCTGTGAGTTTAGTTGTATGTCCTCTTTCATTCATGAAACATCATAGGGCTGGAAAGAGGTTCCTCAACATTTATCGTTATTAGTGTGGGAGTTATGATGTAGAAGCTTTACGCATTACAGTTCTTTTACACCGGCTGGAACATTGCAAGCATATTTCCCCATGCTCAGAGGTTACTGTTATCAACATTTGTGGAAATGTCAAAATAAGCCTCTATCAGCTTCAAGATACGAGCACTAATTAGGTAAGTTAATATTAGAGACCAGCTTGTTTTGGATAGGACCACAATCAGGGGTAGACACTGGTGGTTGAATCAAGATGTGCAAGTTTGGGCGACATTTAGGGTGAAACAAGTAGTCCCTGTGGGTTTTCACAAGTCTCAGACTAACAGGCCAGTTGTTGTGTTTATCCCAGATAATCTCTATAACAGACATGCATGGTGTAGCACCACACAGCAAATACGGCAGTGGAAGTAAAACATTAGCATAGTCGTGTTGTTTGTTAGAGTGTCTGCACACGTAGTTGAGCCTTATGGAGAATGTTGGGACTTGCTCACTCTGTAAATATAGCCAGCAAAAACGAGATTACAGACATTGGTTCTGTGGGAGATGTTTAACTAGAGTCTGCAGCAAACCTTGATCAGGATTTGTTACACTCGGGCCTCATGCCATGATTGACAGCTGGTTTGACAGTACTTCATGAAATCAATAACAATGAAGCATGTAGGCCACTACTTTGTTTAGCTGTGATGATGTAGACAATTAAAATGAGGCCAGAGATATATGGTTACAGTTGGAGTGTGACAGGCATCTGTATGAGGTGACACTCAACCACCAGCCTGGTGTTAAGTGAGACAGCAGTGGTGAAACTTGCTACCCCAGTAGTGATGGCATCTCCATCAGTAGAGAACATACAGCAGGGCTCAACAATCATAGAACTGAGGCTCAGTGGTGAAGCTTTACCTCCCCAGTAGTGAGCACTGATGGCGTCTCCATCAGTAGGCAGGGCTCACAGTGCTTAGGTAGAGGGGTACATACATCAGTCATAGGCTCCTCCGTTACTGATCACTGGATGACACACTCTGTATTGTTTGTCACATGATTATGTAAATATCGCTATCACTGTTATTGTATGGACAAGATAACCCTTCAGCTTAAAGGACACACTAAGATAGCGGCCATTTTGGCACACATGGTAGCATAATTTTGGACATTAGCCCAACATTTTAAAACTTCAATAAAGGTTGTCGTGTATGAATTTTAGTGGTTCACTGCTTACATCTTGCAAATGTACTGAAGAAAAAGGCTAGTAATAAGCTATTAAATTATGTTGTATAATTTCAGTTTTCTTTGAAATTTATCCTTTCAATTAGACCAAAATGTGAAATCCTATTTCTTTCAAACCAATCAAGACGTTTTCTCCCAAAATGGTTGACTGTTTCCTGTATTGTGTTAAAGCTTGACATGTGCTCTTTCACCAGTAGCAGCCCCTCTCTGATCACACAAACATGGCCACGGGCGCTCCAATCAGCTACGCATTAGGCAATAGATTTCATCACTGGAGATAGCAAATTGTCAAATGAAACGTCAAAAATAGGATCTGTAATGCATGACTGTATTAAGAGTCGTGAATCTGTGGTTATTGTGTTCCATTAAAGAGGACATCAGATAGAGAACTGGCCTCAGGTTTACTGCCATTATGTAAAGTCAATAAAAATCTGATTGAAATGAAACCTCTACACATTTAGGTGTTTGAGGAGAGAGGAATACCCTGTTGATGGAGAGCAATACCATGAGTACAGTACAGACTGTTATAGCTCACTTGTGTATTTAGTTATTGGAACCTTATCCCTTCGTGAATTAATTTCATTGTTAGTGAACAGAATATTAATCAATTTCATTTGAAATGGAGTGATTTTCCTTAAATTTAGGCTTTATCATCAAAGTGAGGTATGCAAAATGTAACATGTCCAATGACGATATCCTTATACATTTAACATGACAATGATTGAGCCATTGTCATGATGAATAAACAAAGTGTAGTTCTGTTAATATTAATTTTATATCAACTGTCCACTCATTACTAGATTTGTTACTGATATTCATTATCCAATATTCATGATAGGTATCCTGTTTGCCTCATAGTAAATTGTTTCAGCCCTAGATTGATGAGCAAGTACATGGTGGTACTGACTACACAGAAACTGTTACTCCCAGAGAATGACATAGCCATGTCTCTAGCCTGCTAACACACCTGCCATTGATCACACACAGGTTGCTAATGTCACTTGCTATGCACGGCTGCTATTCTCCCAGCTATTGATGCAAGCATTGTGCAGTACAATTTAGTAGGACAACACCTGTTCACAGCAGCAGTAGTCATAAAGAATCAACTTTATGTGTGCATTTCGGTCAAAATTGAATAAGTTACATGTTACTTCCACTACATTTGAATAATATTAATTCTATACAAGTTTTAGTGTCATCAGTCCGCTATCTTAAAAGTTGTGTGATGGTTCTGTTCACTCAGTATGTGAAATAGCCACTGTCCTGTTAGCTTGTGGCTATTAAAAATTCATTTGGTCCAGTAAATCACCATAGTCACTGGCGGAACAGCTAGTGAATTTCCATTGGGTCATTTTTAAAAATATCTCTCTCTCCAACTTGTTAATTCATAAGACACTTATAAATCATGCCAGATTATGGCCTGAAATACAACAGTATTATACCTTTTTATGATAGCTTGCTTTGTTTCTACATTCGATTTTTAGACTAGTGAATTATTTTAACTTTCAGATATAGCTAGCCCAGCTGGCTAGCAAAATTTGGAAACTATTTGCACACTGTTCAAAGTAGATGTGTCCGCAGTATCAATGAACCCGTATGTTTTTGCATCAGCATTCAAAGACATTACCTGGCAAGTGAGAGCTGTCTCCTCTCAGGGTCTTCACGTGTTACTGTAGGACGTGCACAGAAGCCACTGATATGAAGGCAGTGATGCTTGCCTATCTGGCCTCATTAGCCACATGCTATCATTGAGATG